>NC_041705.1:50000-105000 GCF_900097015.1 Plasmodium sp. gorilla clade G2
AAAATAAACCAATGAAAAATTTTTAAGCACAAAAAAAAAAAAAAAATACAGTTATAAATCTTATTTAAAAGTGTATATTTATTATATATACATAAAGAGATCCTTTTTGTGTTTACATCTGTATGCAAGCACATGCATAAGAATTAAATATTATATTTTAAGTACATTATAAATATATTAAAAAAGGCGTACAAAAAATAATATTCCATGTAGAAATTATAATATGATGCTTATTTTAATAAAAAAAAAAAAAAAAAAAAAAATATATATAATATCATATCCTTTATATATATATATATATATATAATAAATTATATATAAAAATATGTATGTTATATATAATTAATTTTATTTAATACTTAATTTTTCATTCCTTTATCAATTTCCTTTATACGCTTAATACTATATATATATATAATATTTAAATAAATAGTCCAACTTTTCTATATAATATATATATATATTATATTTTCTTTTGGTGTCCATAAAAATTACAAAAATATACAAAATGGCGTACACAAAAAAATAATAGTTATATATATATATATATATATATTTAATTTTTTTTTTTTTTTTTTTTTTTATTAAAATTTTTAAAATGCATATATTTTGTATATAATATATATATATATTTTTTTTTTTTTTTTTTTTTTTTATTTTAACATTCATATGTAAAAAAAAGGAAAATACAACGAAATAAAAAATATGAATATTATTTAACAATAACAAAAAAAATTTAAATTATTATCATTTTTGTTTTTTTAAAAAAAAATAAAAATATATAAATATATATATTTCCCCCCTTTAAAAAAAAATAAAAAGTAATATATATGTTGTATGTAATTTTTATTTAATATATGGAAATAAAAAAAACATATTTTTTATATTATAATTATTAAAAAGGGGAAATAAAGACAAAGTTGTATTATATAAATATATACTTAATAATTTTATATAAAAAATATTTTAAAATATATTTATTCTTTCATATTTAATATTTTTTAAATTTATATATATTCCAATTATATAAATATTTTTTTCATTTTGCAAATTTTTATAAAAAAACATTTAAAAAATAGAAATGTATATATAGATTATACATATATAAACATAATATTTATAATTTACATATATATATATATATATATATAATATAAGATTTATATAAAATATTATATTTTTAAATAAACATCTGCAAAATATATATATTATACTCAATACAAATAATAAACTATTTGAAAATTCGCAAAAAAAAAAATAAAATAAAAAGAAATGAAAAAAAGGTAAAAAGATGGTTTATTAATAGTTTTGTTATTTAAAAAAAAAAAAAAAAAAAAAGAAAAAAAACAAAAATGTAAATGAAATTTGTAGTAATTATAATGTCTATAATTAATATATATATATATATATATATATATTATATATTGTATGTATATATAAATATATAATATATATATATTATATTATATATATATTATATTATATATATATATATATATAATAAACATAATATGTATATACAAAATGTGCATAATAATTATTATCTTTGAAACATGCTAATTTAAAGGTATAAACAATAAATACACATATATCTATATTATATATATATATTATATACATAAATTAATATATAAATTTTTTTTTTTTTTGATTATATCAATACGTACCATCAGTGCATATATATTAATATATATATTTATATTATACATAAACAATATGCACTATCCTGTCTAATAATTTTTATAATTTTTTTCATATATACTTATAATGATGAAAAAAATAGGGAAATTAAAATACTCTTAATTATAAAAAAAAAAAAAAAAAAAAAAAAAATATATATATAAGATTTATTATAAGAAAAAGATATTTATTTATTATTTATTATATATTTTTTTTAAACAAAAATATTACAACTTGTAACACTACAAATTTATGTTTCCATAACAATAAAATATAAAATAAAAAACATACCTTAGAATATACATATATATAATATAATTTATTCGTACATAATTCCTCCTGTTATCTTATAATGTAACAGAACTATATAGTTCTCCTTGTTTAGTTATCTCTTTAATTAATATGTTTTTCAAGGTTTTAAATTTATTATATTTTTTTCAGTGTGCTCAACGTTCAATTCATAATACTTTATAGACAAATTTTTAAATTACATAAAAGCAAATAATTCACATAATATATATGTATATATATATATATATTTATTTATTTTGTTTTATTTACTTTTTTTTTTTTTCCCCTTTTTTACATTTATAAAAATTTTAAAACGTTTAAATATATAAAATGAAAGTTATAAAGTTGTTAAAAATATATATATTCAAAAATTTATTTAACAAATTCTTATTACAGAAAAAAAATAGAAAGAATATGCATATTTAAAATAAAAGTAAAAAGAAATATATATATATATATAATATAATTAAAAATGACACTTTAAAAAATAACATTTTCAAAAATATTAATACAAATATATGTATATGCATAGTATGAATTTTCAACATATATATATATATATATATATATTAATCTTGAAACAATATGTTTCACAAAAAAAAAAAAAAAAACAGAATGAAAATATTGAAACAAATATAATATTGTTATTATACAAATACATATTATACAAATATATTATAACTAAAGGAAATTTTTTTTAAATATTTCCTTTTATAATACAAAAAAAAAAGAAAAACTGAATATGACTTAAAAGTTTTTCATATATATATTATTCTTAATAATATCAGATATATCTACAAATTAAATGTATGATAAAAAAGGAATTTAATTATGTCCTTTTTTAGAAACATTAAAAAATATATTCATATTTTTACAACTCTTTATTTATCTTTTTGATTAAAAAAAAATTACGCTTTTATAATCCAGATTTTGTCTTAAATATATTATATAGTAAAATAGATATATTATTCCCTCTAAATATATATATATATATATATATATATATATAAATTTTTGTAAGATTTTACAATATTATGGTTAATAAATTGAAGATTAAGGATATTCATGTGTATGATATATTATATTATATAAGTTTCTTCTGATTATTTCCAAAATACCGTTTGTTAATATTTTAGTTCCCTTCTTGAGATAAATAATTTGCATAAACTTTTTGTAAATGATATTGTAAATCCATAACAGCTTTATTTTCTTGATATTTTGATAGAGATATATTTCTATTTTCTTGTAATCCTTGAACAAATTTTTGCATATATTCTATATTATTTACATGAGAATCTTTTTGATCATTTGATAAACATTCAAAATGTTTTTGTATACTAACTCGTGCTATATCTACAAAATTATTATATTTCTTAACTGACACATCTACATTATTATTATTTTCAATTATAGGTTTATTTAAGTTCACTTTATTTATTCCTTCAGGTTCTATATAAAATTCACTAGTACTTGCTATAGCTCCATCTTGATATTTTATATTATATTTTCCATTTCTATATTTTAAATATTTATTATAATAAAAATCATCTTCTTGTAAATTTTTATATGCATAATATCCTAATCCCAATATTGCCGCAACCGATGCAATTGCTCCAGATGCTATCAATGAATAATAAATTATTTTCTTCCTTTTATTTTGTTCTTCTATAGCTTTATCAATTTTTTTAATATTTTCTTTTTTATTTTCTTGTGTTTTTATACCCTTTCTATTTATTTTTGATGCATTTAAAGAAATATATTGACATAAGATATTTATAATAAAAAATATGTGCATAAACAAGACTAATTTAGAAACCTTCATTTCAAAAAGAAAAAAAAATTAACAACAATAAAAAAAAAATATATATATATATAAATATATATATATATATATATATTTATATATATATATAATTATTTTACAACTGAACAAAAAAAAAAAAAAAAAAAAATTATAAAACTTTAAAAAAAATGAAATTCATAATAGATCAATAAGTACATATAAATATTCTTGCATGCTTAATAATTATTATACATAAATTAATAAACATTTTTTTATATATTTATAAATATATAACCAAATATAGAGAACCGTTGAAAATGAATTGAAATTCAAAAGAAATATAAAATAAAATGAAATAAAAAAAAATATCTTAAAAAAAAAAAACAAAAAAAAAATTATAAAAAACAAAAAAAAAGAAAAAAACAATGGCTTTTTTTTTTTTTTTTTTTTTTTGTTAACTATATAAAGAATAAAAATATATAGAAAAAAAAAGAGAAAAATAGTACAATAAGCATGTATAATACAATATATTTTTTTTCTTTTCTTTTGTTTTTATTTTATTTTATTTTCATTAATAATATTATTAAGTGTTTAAAAGAACAAATCTATTATTTCTTCATATATTTTTACAAAATAAAAATATTAAATATATAAATATATATATGCATTACATGATATATTTTACTTTTCGAATACATATTTAATAAAACATGAATCTATGCATATAAAATTATAAATCTCATGACACATATTTTTTTCTCATTTAATAATTTAATTATATTATATTTACATGTTTTAATAGACCACTAATAAATATATATATATATATTGTTGTAGACAACAAATATACATATATGCATGCATAAAAAAAAAAAAAATAAAATAATAATAAATAAAACATAATAATAAAATAAAAAAATGTATACTTATGTTTAACATTCAAAAGCATGGACACTTCCTTTCTTTAAAATAAGACACATCATTTTTTCCTTCACTTTTATATTTTTAAGTTATATAATATTTCTTTAAAAAAAATATATTTACCATATGCATTACACATTATAGTACTCAATATAACATATACTTTTATATACTCATCTTTTTCTTTTATATCATTTAAAATATGTATTATTTCCTTTTATAACACTACAGTGTGAACAATATTTTTATGTCATTTTATTTTTACAAGAAAAAAAAGTTAATTTTAAAAAGGACCATCGAAATTTTCTAGCCATATAAAATAAATTATATTACAATATATATTTATATAATCCTATTATTTATTCAAGAATATGTTCCAACTCCGTAATGGATATGTTATCTTTTTCTTTTTATTTAAATAAAATGATAAATGAGGCACGATCTTTAATTTTTTTTTCACAAATATATAATATCTACATATATAACAAATAGTATATGGTCTTAAAAAAATTGAAGTATTAATATAAAATCGTGTATACATACATACATACATATATATATATATATATATATATATAATATTTAAAACAATTCTTTTTTTTTATTCACTTTACCTTTATTTATTATAAGCACTATTCAATATATTATATTTAATAATATTTAAATGGTAAAATATATGAGTACACATAAATAGAAAACAAAGTGGAATATTATAATGTATTAAAAAGAAAAAGAAAAAAACAAAAGATTCATTAATAAATAATTTATGTAGAATTATTTTAAAAGTTTTAAAAATTATATTATTATAAAAATTCATAATGATTTTATATATATATATATATATGACTTATTCAGAAAAGAGAAATTCAACAAAGTAAAGTATTTCGCAAATTATTAAAATTTCATATATATTATCACATATATGTATACAATTTTTAAAATAAATACATACAAATTAGTATATATATCACAAAAAAAAAAAGAAAATGAAAAAGAAAAGATTAAAAAAATAAAAAAAAAATTATCATAAAATCATTTTTATAATTTAAAATATATATAACAAAATATATTTCACTTGAGCATTCAAAATAATCAAGAGTGTGTATTCTTATATATATATATATATATTTATATTTATATATATAACAATTTATAACAAAAAAAAAAAAATAAATAATAAAATAAAAAATTATATATTGTGAAATATGTGCATAAAAAATATAATATATTATGATATATACACAACAAAATATAAAAATTTACATGAAGCATACAAAAAGAAAAAGGTATACATATAAATATTTAAATGTATATTTAATATATATAATCAATAAATTGTATAAAAATTAATATGTAGTGCACAAATATAAATTATTTATGTAATTACATTTGATAGTATATATATATATAAGTTATGTTTTTTTCTTTCTTTTTGCTAATTTCATTTGACGATTTACAATTTTAAAACATAACATAACAGTTTGTTTTAATAAAAGCATACCTAATCCAGCCAAGAACACATATAACTGATCTCTAAGTTTATGTTTAGCTTTTTCTATTTTTTTAAATTTTTCATTTGTATTTTGAACCTTGCCATAAGCTAATTTTCTATTTTCTTCAGGTGAAATAAAACTATTCATTGTTATATAGTCAACCTCATCAGGTACTTTTGGTTCTATAAAAAAAAAATAAGAAATAAAATAATAAAAACAATAAAAAATAATAAAAAAAAATAAAAAATAATAGAAAAAATAAAAATAATAAAAAAAAAAAAAAAAAAAACGTACTCATTATACATATATATATTATATTTTTCTTACCTTTTTTTGACTCATTGCGTCTATTTAATCTTTGACCTTTTACTACTTCGTTTTTTATAATAATTAACAAAAATATTACATAAATATATACATTAAAATAATTCATTTTATTTTATAAAAAAATAAAAAAAATAATAAAAAAAAATTCTTACAAAATAAAATATTTATACACAGAAATTCATAGTTCTCAAATGAAAATATACAACCATTTAAAAGGAAAAACCAAAGGAGAATTTTTTTTTTTTTTTTTAAATTATATATTTATGAATAAATTATAAATATTAACAATATAACATAAAGCTATTACTAAAATGTGTAGTTTTTTCTTCTTTAACCAATAAAGAGAAAAAAAGGAACAAATTTAAAAAAAATACAAATGAATATATTATAATAATAATAATATTTATATAATATATAATATAATGAAATATATGTATAAAATATACAAGAAAATTTTGGGGTTATAAAAAAATATTAATAACATTTTTACCATATTTTATATATATTTAAAATGTTATAAAAATAATGATAAATTCACAATAAACACATATACTAATTATACTATTAACAATATGAAATATTTGTAATATTATTATGAAAAAATATATATAAATAATATTTTTTTAGGAATATGGTTATAATATTTTATACACTTTTTAATACATATTATTATATATATTAAACATTATATATTTGTATATATATGTATACCAACTCATATTATATATACACACATATATACATACATATATATATATATATATATATATATATATATATATATATATATGATTCATCATAGTATTCTAGATAGTTCAAATATATGAAATACTAGTAATATATATATATATATATAATATTTAGCATATAATAATGTGGTATATATTATTATATTATTTTAACAAAAATAAAAATAAAACAAAAACATAAAATAATTTTATTATATATTACATGCTCTCTAACCTAATATATTATATATATATATATTTTTTTAGGTCAAACAGCAAAAATATATTATACTTAATATTATATATATATATATAATAAATATATATATTTATATAACAAAAAAAAAAAAATTCAATATTCTCCAAATTTTATTTATAATAATAATAATAAATATTAAATAAACAAAGTAAATATAGATATTACACCCTAATCTAATATTCCTTTTTAGATTAGGTTATTATATATTATATATGCAACTATATATATCACAATTCAAAAAGAAAATTAATACTCACTATGTATATAAATTTCCTTTTGCTTTTTTTACATTATTTATATATTCATATATATATGTACAACACATTCATTTAAAAGTTTATATATATAATATGACTATTTCCTTATGTTTTTTTCATCTTTCTTAAATAATATAAAGGCTGCAAACCATTAATATTACATTTATATATATATATTTTTTTTGAATAATAAAAAAATATAACAAATTAGTATATAAATAAGTAAAATATTTAACTACTTTCATACAATTTAATTATATAATATATACATATATTTATTTATATGATAAATTCTTATTCCATATATATTATTAGAGTTTACACTAAACCACCATATTAAATATATTATTTTTAAAATATAAATATTATGAACCTATTCACTTGAAGAAAAAGAACGGAAAAAAATTAATGTTCTATATATATATATATATATACATACATATATGTGATTTTGAATAAGTGGTAAATATGTATATCTTATTATTTAATTTAATTTCCTTATTTTTCTATTGGACATATACGAATTTTTACATAAAATTATACATATAATAATAATAATATATATTTATATTTTGAATATTTTATGAACTCCGATTTTGACAACTGTAATCTTTTGTTCTATTAATATTTAAACAAAAAGGACAAAAACGTCTGTTTACACAAATATATTTATATAAACAATTTAAAAAAATAATAACAAAATGTCTCTATTTATATATATATATATATATATACATATTAATCCCTTATAATATGTTTAAAATTAACTTTTCTTTTTTTCTTATTGTATAAATATTTACATCATGTATCTCTTGTAAAAAAATAAAAATAATAACAATTTATTCATATCAATATTTTTGTTTCTTAAAATTTTTTCATCATTTCAACCATATTTAAACATCTCAAAAAAATAAAATACCCTTGTAATGATTATATTTTTGTCAATTTAGAACGGACAATAAAAAATGAGCCCTGAAAAATTAAAGATATATATTTTTCATTATATGCTATATATATATATATATATATATAATAATAATAATAATAATAATAATAAAACTATTTGGGTATATTTTTTTCCTCACTATTGTTATAATCATAAGACTTAAAATTAGTCCAATTATGGAACACCTAAAAATAAAGCATATTAAAATATATATATATATATATATATATATATTTATATAATAATATACATGTATATATGTCAAGCTTTTTTTTTTTTTTTATTTTATACCAAATAATAGTAACCAAGGTAAATACAGTCCAAAATAAGTTAGGTGCATTTTTCTGGCAAGCACCAGATTTATTAATCTTCCCACACACACACAAAAAAAAAAAAAAAAAAAAAAAAAAATCATAAAACATTAACGATAAAATATGAACACATAATTTAAAAAATAATTTTACATATCATGAAAAAATTTACTTGAATAGTCCCAAAAAAGGTCCATAGAAAACATATAAGCATTAAAACAACCTCAGAGAAAAACTACACAAAAAATAATATAATATATATATATATATATATTTATATTTGATACTATTTATAATCATAAGACATATATAAAACTATAACATGTTCATTTTTCATAAATATATTATTACTCCTTTGTTTTCCTTTAAATGTCTTTGAATTCTTTCAATGAAAGAAAATAAAAAAAAACTCTTCGGTAATACATTTTTATTGGATGCATATTGAGTACATTAACATTTTTAAAATAAATATTTTTCTAATTTTTAATATTACTAATAGGAGAGCTCCTATAACCCAAAGGCCTATGTTGGCAATAAAAATGTATAAATTAATCGATATATATAAATATATATATATATTTATATTTATATTTATTTATTTATTTATTTATTTATTTATTTATTTATTATTACGTAAATATCCATCACAGCTAATATTCATGTCTATTAATAAATTTATCAACATTATAATATCCACAACAATAATTACAAATCGTACTAATGTACCCTAATCAATAAATATAATACTGTTTCATTTTATCTCTCTATATGGATAAGTTTATTTTTTTTTTTTTTAATTATATACTCTTAACATTTTACAAACATACCCCCTCTATAAATATAAAAACATAAATAATATATTGTAAATGATCATTTTTACATATTATTATATTTATCATATATATATAGAGATATACGCTTGCATTATATTATTGTTCTTTTAATATTTAAATACCTCCAAAAAAAAAATGACTGTCCTTTTTCAAACCTTGGCTAGTTTCAACAACCCTATTTGTTTGTGTTTGCTCCATATTTTTTTTTATACAAATATAATGTAAAAAATTAAATAAATATATTGAAATAAATAATTATCAATTTTAGTTAGTTTTAATTAAAATGTGTAAGTTAAAATGTTTATCTTAAACAATATTTTAAATATAAAGAAAAAAACACAAAAATAACATTGCCATATATATAGAGAAAATCATGTAAATATATATATATATATATATATATATATATATATCAGTTTTGAATTATACATATTTCATTAAAATAAAGTATAACAAATGTGTAATATCTATGTATGTACAGCTCTTGTATTATTTTTTTTTCTTTAAATATATATATATATATATATATATTATATAAATTATTCAGATATTTTCCAATTTATTCTTATCAATTAAGTTATTTTTTTTTTATGAATCAATTTAAATTATGATGGTATATATTATATAAAAAAAATAAAATTATTTTTTCATTATATATATATATACATAATATAGACACCTTATTTATTATACCTATATATAGATATATTCATTGAAATATATTTTTTATTTATTGTTATTGTTTTTTTTTACTTACGTTTTAAATAAGAAATATTTTAAAAATAGAACAAAAAAAAGAAGCAAAAAAAAAAAAAAAAAAAAAAGAAACAAAGAAAAACACATACATATATATATATATATATATATATATTAAAAATAACATTATATGTTATATAATTATACTTTTATCTTCACACATTCGAATTATCATATGGGTCATATTTTCTTCTTTTTGTTAACAAATCATCGTCGAGTAAAGTGTCATTTATTTTTCTTTTACCTTTTTTTTCATAATTTTTATTTTTTTTTTCTTTTTCATTATTACTATAATTCGACCAGTAACTATTTCCTGTATAAGCTCGACTAAAACTAAATTCTTTGTCCACTGAATTATTCCAAATTGTATTTTGCTTATACTTATTTTTATTTAATCCAAATTTATTTTTAAATAATTTATCATCATCTACTGTATTTTCATCATAATTATCTTCTTCATCGTGATCTTCTTTGATTATACCAGAATTAGAAGATAAATTACTACTCATTTCTGAAGATTCATATTTTTTTTCATTTATATCCTTTTGCAAATGTATAAAAAAATCATTAACTTTCTCTTTTATTATATTTTCGGTTGTACTGTTTTCAAAATTAATTTTTAAATCTAAATAACATTTTCTCATTATAGCATTCTGAATTAAACAATCCCATGTTTCATTCACTTCTAAATTTTTACGATTTCCTATTATCCATAAATAATCTTTAGCTCTTGTCAAAGCAACATTTAATCTTCTTTCATCTTTTAAAAAACCAATATTATTTCCAAATTTTTGTATAGCTCGAAAATCGTTTTCATTTTTTATATTAGGCATTTTAGAAGATATCCATTTTTTGGTATGTACTCCATCATTATAATCGTATTTCCATTCTTGATCATCCTCATCATCATCACTATTAAATTCATTTCCACTACTTTTATTATTATTTTCATTTGCATCCATATTATACTCAGAAATGTCGTCACTATCATACATGGCATGTCTTCCTTTATTTTTTTTCCATTTATTATCCTCCTTATTATAAGCTCCCATCTTATGTAACAACTTACTATTTTCTAACACCTCCAATTTAGACCTTACACAAGAAAATATTATTATATGCTTCTCCCTACCCTGAAATGCATCAACTGTTGACACTTCGGGGCATGCAATTTTATCTTCAAAAGATTCTTCAAACATATTTCTTATTAAATGTACTTGTGATTGATATGGGCAAATAATACCTATATCCTTCAAACTAAAATGTACAGGTAATTTATATAAATTAGGAACAGATTTAGAGTTATCTCGATGTTTCGAAATAATATCTTTTATATATAATACTAATTTATATATAAAATATGCTTCAACATAATTTATATAAGATTTATTATATGTCATAGATTCTATTCCATCTATATTAATAAATTTATAACATCCAAAAAAATTCAAATCCTGAAAATAATAAAAAAAAGGCTTATTCGATAATATATCAGCATTCTTAATTAAACCATTATAAAAATAATTATTTGGGAAATAACAAATTTCTGGTCTCATACGATACTGAACATTTAATAAAACACTAGACACATTACATAATAATAAACGCTCAAATAAAGAACGACTATAACCATACTTTCTACAATCTGATGAAAATGTTGTAGCTGGTAATTGCTTTGGATCTCCTACCATTATAATATTTTTTACCTTCAATCTAAATGGTATTAAACAACTTAATTCAACACATTGACATGCTTCATCTATAATTAAATATTCAAATTCTAAATTTTCAATAACAGGAGAAGCACTACCAGATAATGTACTAAATATAATTTCACTATCAGATAACATAGCTTCTTTATTATTACTAGTATAAAATGAACTAATTTGTTTATCTGTCTGAATCAATCTGGACATACATTCATCTAAATAATTTCTTTCTGATATCAATTTTTGTATACTCCAATCATAATGTGATAATGATTCATTGTATAAATATAACAAATTTTCTAAATATTTTTTATCTAAATTATTTATTAATTCATCAGAAAAAAATCTTTCAATGAATTCAACCTTTTTAAACATAAACTTTCCATTAATATCATTACAATCAACACTATACTTTTCAGAATTATTCATATTTAAATCATTTTTCATTTCATTCATTTTTGATTTTGTATAATCTACTGCTTTGTTTGAATAATTTAATTTATTTTTCTTCTTGTCAAAATGTATATGATAAAGATTTTCATCAGAACTTTTCTTCTTGTTAAATATATAATCTAATGAAATTCGTTGGATTTCTTCATGTGTTCTTTTTGATAATCCAATACGTATACATTTAGGAGCAATTGCTTCTTTTTTGAATTTATGAATTTTTTCATTTAATATATCGTTATTATTTGATTTATTTACATTTTTCAAACCTTTTAATAAAATATCCTTTGATGATTTATTATTCTTATCATTAGAAATGTTGGAAGGTTCATCATCACAAAAAAAATCACTACTAAAATCAGAAGAATTATATAAATCATTACCACCAACTATATTTTTCTTATTATTATTACTACTATATTTTTTTGTTGATGTGGTGGTGTTATTCTTTTTTATCTTATTTTCATAAGAATTTATCAAGTTAATAAAATTTAACAAGCCCTCATTTAATATCCTCTTAGCAATTTCATCAATTGCTGAATTGGATGGAGAACAAATGAGAATTTTTTTTTTCTTTGAACTATCATTTTGTTCATTATATGACAAATCTTTTTTTTTCTTATCTTTTTCATAATTTTTTTTATTTATTAATGCATATAAAACAGACACTATTCCTATAACAGTTTTAGTTTTACCTGTTCCAGGTGGTCCTTGTATTAAAGATATATTATTTTTATTTAAAAGAATTAATTTCACAGCTTCTATTTGTGATTCATTTAATAAATTATATTTACTTAAAATTTTTAATATTACTTTCTCCTGTCTAGTTAATTTATTTAATTCATTTTTTAATTTATTATCCTTATCACAATTATATATATAATTATTATTATTATTTTTCATACTATATAAACCACTTCTTACTTTATTATCTCCTATAGGTTTTAATATTAAATTAAAAAGAGGACAGTTTCGACTTAAATATATACTTTGAAATTCTCTAATATTAGTCATAAGATTACATAATACATATGCATGGAATTTATTACATGTAATAAAATTTAATTTTAAACGAGTTTTCTCATTATCAACCTTAGAAGGTAAATTGTCTTCATTAATTAATTTAATATCAAATACATTATCAGATTTATTAGATCCAATATCAACTAATCCAATAACATGCTTAGTACATTTCAAAATCTCTTTTAATTTCTCATATTTTATATTTGTGTCATTATTATCTGCAAGTGTATTATTATTTTTCTCCTCATCAAAAGGAATTAAAGCTATTAAATCCATGGGTTTTATGTTATCTAAATTGCGCTTATTCTCACTACTTGATGATACATGCCATATTACCCAGTAAGGCATTTTCTTCTTACCTACAATATTTATAACATATTTGTTCATATCTCCTACCATGTTATTGAGCATGCTACACCTGCACTCTTCCAACGCCATGGGGCGAAAAAACCTAAAAAAAAAAATGAACACACATATATATATGCGATAGCCATTGAATTATCACTTTTCATCCATCTTATATCAATATAGTGACAAACTATACTACATGTGGTTATACACAACATATATATATATATATATATATATATATATATATATATTTCTTCTTTTTCGTCCTTTTAATTTTATTACTTGTGATACTCCTCCTCACTCTCAAAACGTATAGGTAATTCTTCGCTAATAGAATTTTTATATTTCTCAATGTTATCTAAATTAAAAAAATCCCAATCCAAAAATTCTTGTAACATAATAAAATATTTCATTATGCAATTTTCTGATTCTTTTCTTTTTTCTTTCATCTCTTTGAAATATTGTTGTTTATTCTTTTCCGTAAGATTTTCATTCAATACTATTGCTCTCTTTGTATTTTTTGAAGCGGCATTCTTTTCTATAATCTTTTTAGCATGTTCTAAAGAAAATACTTTTTTCCCTCCTTTATTATCATCTTTTTCAACTACATTTACATCCTTAGAATTTGAGTCAATCCTAATAATAGTTTTTGAATCTTTTTCTACAAATAAATCAGAATGGTTAATATTAATAGCATTTTCTTTATTATCTCCCTTGAGCATTTGCAAAGAATTTGAATCCATATCTGGTTCTTCACCACGACCTACAAGGACATAAAAATTAAGGAATAAATAAATAAATATATATATATATATATATAATTTTTTGTGAGTATAATTAGAAAAAAAAAAAAAAAAACAACCATATAAAATATACATTTATAAACATATATTTTCTATTCATTTATCATTACATTCATCCAATTCTGATGTGTTTGTCTTCTCTACACGTAATAATAACTCCTTGGCCTTCTTAAAAACATGGTCATATGTAGATAATAAAAAAGCATCTTGTAATTTTTTTGGAAAGGTTAATTTTTTTATCCTTAATTTAAATTGTGACAAACTATTTAACTCATTCACATAACTCTTTGGATCCTTATCTTTTATAAAATATATTAAAACATCCAATATATTATTCATCATATCTTTCTGTTTTTCTAATAATGTTAAATTAATTTCATTTTGGTTATCCGAAAAAAAATTAGATTCAATAAAATGAAAATAACTTAATACCTGGGATGATAAAAAACCAAACTTTTTATAAAATAAGTCAGGTAACAATATAGTTCTAGATATGAATATTTGTTTTTCTGATGTCAAAAAGGTTTTGATAAATATAATCCAAGATTCATAAAATTTTAAAAACATTAATAATGCTGCTCTTCCATAAATATTTATACTGAATGTTTTGACTTTTATACTGAATATATTAATTTTTACATTATAAAAAATATATATAAGTATTTTCCATATGCTGTCTATAATTAAATTAATAATTTGCCATACAAATTTATTTAAAATATCGTCATTATTATTATTATTATTATCATTATTATTATTATTACATTTTTGTGTATTTCCATTTTGTTGTTCTTTTATTTTTTGTTCTTTTATTTTTTGATCTCTTAAATCCATTTTGTTTTTGGATTTGACAAAATAGTCACATACACATTCAACTATAACATTAAAATAAAACCATGTTTTTGAATTTACTAACATGAAACAATCTAATAAATCTTCCTTCTCTGTGATATTATTGTTAGTCGTACTATTTATAAAATTTTTTTTTTTTAAAAATAATATCATAGTATTTGTAAAACTTAAACATGATAAAAGTAAACAAGGTAAATATCTTTTGCATTTAAATAAATCAATTATATAACTTCTTAATATATAATCATATTTATCAATTATTAAATTATATCTTTTGCCTTCATTTTCAACATCTCTAATAATATATGTAGGCAAAGAAAAAAGTAAACTTTTTTTTTTTACTCGATGTAATTTATATTCATCTCTCATAATATATTTAACAATTAAATCATATGACTTTACCACATTTTTTCTTGTTCTTTTATTCATATTACTAACACATAAATAAAAAAAGCAGTATATATAATTATAAATTATTTCATCATTATTTTTATTTTGAATAAGACACATTTTTATATATTTTTCATATTTACTTATTTTGTTTTTTAGTATATCTAAACTGTTCCTTCCTTCGTTATCCAAGGAGTTAGATTTAACGTTTTTATCACTAAACTCTTTATTCTTACAATTTATATCATTATTTTTATTTTCTTTAGAAATTGTGTTAATATAACTATGATCAATATTTTCGATATTATCACATCCATTAATATTACACATATTATTATTCATATTATTATTATTATTATTATTGTTGTTGTTGCTTATAGTTGTGCCTAATTCTTCATTATATAGGTTTTTATAAAAATATAAGACATGTAAATCCTTCACAATTTTTGTATCGTCATCTTCATTATCTTCCTCCTGAGTATCAATTAATAATTTCTTATCTGATATTACATCCTTAGATATCTTATTAATAGAAATCAAATCATCGTGTATGAAATTTAAATGATGTTCTATATTTTTTATTAAAGTTACTACAATATTTAAATAAGGAACAGATGAATGAATTTTACCTTTATATATACTATTCGTTATTAAATGACATAAATATATTGCTGAGGATAAAAATATTAATTTGTGTTTTTTTACTTTTTCTTTTTTTAATTCCTTCATATATATTTCTACAACTTCATAAATATTCATAAAGAGATCTTTATACTTTTCTATATTTAAACTACATTGTGCTCTTCTTATTATTATATTAATTATTTTTACTAATAAAACAAAAAAATATTCAAAAATATTTTTCATATGTATTAGAGAATATTCCTCATTATTACATAAACGTGAAATATATTTAAGAAATCCTTTTTGCTTTTCACTAAATATTAAATTTGTTATATGAGATGATAACTTATTTTCATTTATATTGCATTTAAACAGTAGCAGAAGAAGTTGGTTTTTATGTTTTTTCTCTTCCTCTTCTTCATTTTGTGATAAACCTTTACATCCTTCTATGTTTATTAATAAATCGAAGATCTTGAAAATGTTTTTTTTATCTAGCGAATCTCGAATGTTAGCATCGGACAGGAGGATAATCAAAACCTAAGAAAAAAAAAATATATATATATAAAGATATATACACGTATATTTAAAGACATATAAAAAATATATATACATATAAACACATATATATATATATATATATATATATATATATATATATATATATATATATTTTTTTTTTTTTTTTTTTTTTTTTTTTTTTTTTTTTTTCACCTTAATTGCATATGTACGTATATAATAATCCTCATGACTTATAAACAAAGGAATAATATAAAAGGCCATGTTCTCAAAGGTCAATGGCCTGTCTCTAAAATAATTTTTATACAAATTTTTTGTATATTCATCTATATGAAAATAACTTATAAACAATTTCTTGGTTACTTCTATGATATTATATAATATATTTATTGATGAATATATACATGTATCTTCGAAATATTTATTTTTCAAGTTTCTATTTTGAATAATATATGATTTTAAATATTTAATAAAATATAATAATTTAAAAATTAAATTAAATAGATTATTTATTGTATCCTTGTTCTCAGAAAACATAAATCCTATAAGATATATATAATTATCAACATTAATAAAAAAGTGACTTAAAGATAACATATCCATATTGTATTCTTTTAAATATGAAAAATTATTTGTTTTATCACTTTTATTATTATGATGATGATGATCTTTATTTTTTTTCCTTCTTATTAAAGTTAATAAATAAAGACCGCAAATTAAGCTTTGCATGTATTTATATATATCATAATCTGTAAAATTATTTTTTAAAAAATTTTCATCATCATTTTTTGTTTTTTTATTACAACTATTATGATATAATTTGTTACTATTCTGTTTTGTATTATTACTACCACTACGACTTAAATTATTATTATGGCTAGTTGATGATTCATCGTTTATACTTGCATTTATCATTTTGACAATACAACCATCGGATAATTTGATCCAATATGAAAAAATAGATGATATTAATTTTTTATTTGAATCTTTTAAAAATTCTTCTTCATCTATAAAAATATTATTTATAATCTTAAATATAATTAACTGTATAAAATTATCAGAATATCTTAAAGAATTAAGCATTAAGGAATATAAAATTATTCTTTCTTTTAAAACTCTTCTAACAGTTTCTTCAACTTGTTTATGTTTTAAAAGAATAAAGATATGAATATAAATATATGGTAATAAGCATTGTATATTGCAATCATATAACATATTATCATTACATATTATATCATTGTTCTTATTATTATTATTACTAATATTATCTTTTATTATATATTGTTCATTTCCATTATTATTAGAGTTATCATTTTGTATTAATAAATTTTTCATTCTTTTAAATTCTTTAAATAAAAGATTACACAAAAAACTTAAAGAATCATAATCAACATATTCTTTTATGATTCTATATATTGCATCATTATCATAATTAATAAATTTTTCTTTAAATATTTTTAAATTTACTTTATTTATTTTATTATATTCTAAAATATAATTTAAATCTATCTGAAATATTTTAGAACCATTTAACATTAATTCTAATATAATCGAATCAACATTGTTATAACCTATTGGACATGTTATTTTATTAATTATACGATAAAAATTAAATTCAAAAATTTCTTTTTTTATTATATTTGTAATATTATCATCTTTCTTATTCATATTAGATGATATTTTTTCTTGTAATTTTTTCTGCAATAAATAATATATCATAATACATTTTTGACAATTACTTATATTATCGATAATTACATTTTTTATCTTCTTTATTTTTTCAGAGTATTTTAATTTAATGTTTTTTAAATAGGATTCTAATTCTTCTAATGATTCTTTCTTTTTTTCAACACCTTTTTCATTTTTATCATCTATATTTCTTTTACAAGTTTTAATATTCTCATTATTATCTTGTGATAATAATACAAAACGTAGAAACTCTGAATTATCAACAAATAAGTTTAAATAAAAAAAACTTACAATGTCAGAATACGTGTGATGACATATTATATGATTAGTATCTCCAATATTTTTTAGTCTCTCCAAAAATTTACTTACACATTCTTCATAGAATTCTTCCACATTTCTATTTATAATAGAAGTTTTTAATTTTTCATATATATCCACATCTTCATTAGGTGATACGTTTTCTTGCAATTTATTATTCATTTAATAAGAGAAACACATACGTATCAAAATATATGTGTATATAAAATTATATATATGTATATTATATGTATATATGTAGTTATTGTCTAAAATATATACATATATATAAATATATATATATATATATTTATGTGCCCTTATTAATCTTATCAGTATTATATATTAGTTGGATATTTTTTTTCATATATTACTTTTTTTTCAGGCACCTATTAAAATACTCTTTATCATAAATAATTATAAAATAGGTCCTTTATAAAAAAAAAAAAAAAAAAATACAACACTTATGTTATTATATAAATCAAAATAATATAAAATAAAATTAAAATAATTAAGCGTATAAGATTATTATTAATATATATATGTATGTATATACTACTTGTTTTTTATAGGTATAAAAAAAATTAAAAAAAACAAAATAATATTAAAATTATATCAAATCAAATGAAATAAATTAATTTTTTTTTTTTGTTTTTTTAAATTTTAATATATTATTATATTAATACATTTTTGTATCAATAAGTTTTTTTCATATTTCATTTTCTTTTTTTCTATATATTATAAAAAATGAAACTAAAAATATATAATAATAAATTACATGGACAAATATTATTATTATTATTATTATATATATAATTTTTCCAGTTGTATTAATTTTTTAAATATTTAGGATAAATTTATTGAAATACTTACAAAAAAAAAAAAAAAAAAAAAAAAAAAATATTAATACAATTATATTATCAAATATAGCTCAAAGACATATTAATCTAAATATATAAAAAAGTAATCATATGATATTATTACAAAAAAATAAAAATGTTTATATATACATATATATATTTATATATTGATTTCATATTATAGATATGAAGTTATATTTATTTATATATTATAGATATCATAACAAATATATTAATATAAAAATTTTTAAATTATTCACATATACATATATATATTTATTTATTTATATATATTCATTTGCAGTCTTATCCTTTGGCATCATCTAATTTATTGAAAATATAAAAAAAGTTATGCGTAGCCTTTATAATATCTTAGAAGTTAAATATATACAATTAAAAAAAAATATAACTAAAACCTTATATATTTCAGCACTTATATATTTTAGATATATATTTATATTATCCTCTTTAAAATATATTAATCACATCTGATAAGATTTTATAAAGCATAAAAAATAAATATAAAATAAAATATATATATATATATATATATACATATTTTTAATAAAGGAATTCTTTTTTTTTACTGTGAAATATCGTGAGGCCTTTCTCTTTTCTTTTTTTTTTTTTTTTTCGTTAATACATTAAGAAATACTTGATTCTTAGGTTAAATAATATATATACATATATTTTTATATTTACAAAATATAAAAACAAATTTTATTATATATAACAAAATGCATATGCTATATTTTGTGAACACATAACTTTTTAAATCGAAGAAATTAAAGATCTATTGATTATATATAACTGAAAATTTTTCTATATATATTATTTTTCCTTATGTGTCGTTTATAATAAGGTTAATTATTTTTTATTATATTATATAATAAATATAATAATATATATTATTATAAAGTTCATATACACATATCAAACATTTACTTTTTCGCCTTTACAAAAAAATATAAGTAAAATATCTATAATAATTGTGTATTAATTTATGATTAGAAAAAATAAATATTTATTTGTTTTTCTATCTTACATGCCATAAAATATTAATATATATATATATATATATATATATATATATATATAGAAAAATATATATATTGAAAAATAAATATATTGAAACCTCATTCCAACATCTTTTTATTTTTATCATTTTAACATTAATAAGTAAAACATATGGTTGTGTTATATGACAATATAAAATTCGGCCAATACATAAAAAAAAATACATATATAAATATATATATATATATATATATATATATATATATATACATATATAAATTCAGAATTAAAAATGCTTAATTATATAAAAAATTTAATATTTGAAATTATGAAAATTGAAAAATCTTCATATTAATAAAAACAAATTTTACAATAAAAAATAAATAAATAAAAATATATATATATATATAATATAATATATTACTTAATATTTTTTTTTTTTTTCTGGCACCTAGTTAACCTCTATAGATATATTTAAATTTTCTGATATGTAATCCAAGCCCACTAAGCAACTCTCAGCAACAACTACACATTTATCCTTTGAATATTTTTTCAAGGTGTCTATAATTTGTTCTTGTATTATTTTATATTCATCAGAATTTAAATTAAGACTTCCTAAAGAACCTAAAGCTAAGGCAACTTCATGTCTTACCATTTCATGCTCACTAATATTTTTTAATGATGATAATAAATATTTTAAAGAATTTAAATGTAAGACTTGACCTAATACAAAAGCTAATTCATGTCTAAAAATTGCAGATGATTTATCATTTATTAGGGCTTCACCTAGTGCATTCAATGATATATCTGTTTCCATATCTCTTAATAAAAATAAAGCTTCATATCTATTTTTTAAAGCTAATTCTTTATTATTTAAATCTCTTATTAAATCATAAACATTTTTTTTATTATTACTATCTGATATACAAACTACTGGATCTATAGTATTGAATTTTTTTTTTGAATTCAAATATATATCATTAGTATCATCATCTGGAATATAACTATTGCTATTAATATTATTATTATATGTATTATCATTTAGCATATTATTTTTATATGGTTTTATTTTATTAATACACGAACAAGTTGTATATTTATTTTTTTCTATCAAAGAACTTAAAGCTAATTCACATGTTTCTCTTACTTCTACATTTATATCATTCAAATGTTTTTTTATTATAGGGATATTAGATTCACTACCAATAGCAGCCAAACCTTCTGCAGCTTCGTGTCTAACCATTATATTTTCATTTTCATCATTTAATAAATTAATTAATATATTATTACATTTTTCATTACTTATTTGTCCTATTACATAAGCTATTTCATGTCTTAATAAAATACTATCGTTATTTTTTAAAGCAAAAGTAAGTATATTTATTACTTCATCGATATCATCCTTATAAACTTCTCTGCATTCATATAAAGCTCTCATTTGTTTTTCTATATAATCATTCTTTATGTTAACTAAATATTTCAAAATGAACTCTTTGTTCGTACTCTCTTCATATTTTATAATTCTCACTTTATTATTATTACTACCACCTGTTACACTATCACAATTGATATAATTATTATTTATAATATTTATGTCATTTATTTTATTTATGTTGTGGTTATTCTCTCCCATTTCAAAATGACTTTTATATTATATAAAAATATGAAAAAAAAAAAAAAAAAAAATTAACCTCTTTATATTTACAATCACTTTAAGAGAATAGAAACAAACAAGAGTCATATAATAATAATTTTTAAAATATATATATTTATAATATGTACATAAATATATAAATAAATAAATATATATATATATATATATATATATATATAATATTCAAAACAAAAAAAATAAGAACATTGCATACATTTTAATATATATATATATTATTATATATACTATTCCATATTTTACAATTTTCAACCTCTCCTTTTTATATTATTATAAAAAGAAATAAAGAAAAAAAAAAAAATTTATTTAAATATTGAAAATTATTAAAAAGTATAATATTGAATAATAATTTATAAATATTTAAAGTAATTTTTTAATTCTTAAAAAATTATAATATATATATATATGCATATTACATATATATATATACATATATATATATATTATATATATATATATTCTTTGCAGTATTATTATATATATTTTATTTATATATATGTGCTCTTTTATAATACAACACTATAATAATTTATTTATAAGATACTGTTGTTTCACATGATAAAAAATGTTTTATATTTCTTATATTAAATAATATAATTATTCAAAAAAAAATAAAATATTATAATAATATATTTTTCATATATGTTTTTTTTTTTTTTTTTTTTTTTTTTTTTTTTTTTTTGTTTTTTTTCCTTATCGCAGCACTTTAAATTTCTTTGATCCTTTTAATATTTATAGAAAATTTAAATCTTCTATATATGAGAATAAAACAATATTTAAATAATATATAACAATAAATATATATAAAACATTATATATATATTTATATGTATATTTATTTATTTTATTATTTACCCCCAAGAAACCATGCTTTTCTAGTAAACTTTCTTTTTTCTTTATATAAATAAAGCAATAATTATAACATCGATATATTACATACATATATAATTTATTTAAGATGACAAAAGGAAATACAATATTGATAGATCATATTAATACGACTATTATAAAAGATGAAGAAGAAAAAAAAGAAATGATTCCAGGAGATGACTGTTCAAATTCATCAACACCACTCTATTTTAATGATGAACCCAACAAGTTAAGTAATAAAGAAAAAAAGAAATTAGAATATCAAAAAAGAATACAAAAGAAAAAAGAGAAACAACTCAAAAAAGTTCAAAAACTAATTACAAAAACGCAATCAGGGTCGTTAAGTTATTTGAAGAATAATATTGTTAGTTCGTCTGTATTTAATAAATTAATAGATGAAAAAAAGAAAGAGGGAAAAAATAATGACGCAAATAGGAACAGTGATAATATAAATGACACAAATGATATATATAATAATAATAATAATAAAAAGAACAAAAAAAATAAAATTAAAAATAATAATGTGAATAATATGAATATACAAGAATATTCTTCCGAATCATCACTTGAAGAAAATAAAGGGAAAAATGATTTGTACTCTCATTTAGAAAATATATCAAAAAAAAAACTGATCAAAAAATTAAAAAATAAAAATAAACATGCCAAGGAAATTGAAAAAAAAAAGCTATTCAAAAAAATACAAGAACTCAAATTAAATAATACAGAACAAAAAAATTTAATGATACCTTTTGATATAAAAAATATATCGAAAAATAATGAACATTTAGACAAACTTCTAAAAACATACGAAGAATTAAATATTGAATTACCACATTATTTAAAAATAATTAAAACGAAGATAGAGAAAAAAAGGAAACGATATCTTGACAAAATTGAATATCTAAAGGAAGAAAAAAATGTACAAGAAAAAGAAAATATTATAAGTGAAGAAGAACAATGTGATATAAAAAAAAAAAATAAAATTAATAGTTTTAAAGAACAATCACAAAATTATATAGAAACAAATAATATCAATGAAACGTATAGTGATCAAAATACTAATATTTTAAAATCTGAATCCAGTGATGAGGACTATAAAAAAATGAACCCACACAATAATTACCATGACAGTGATATGGATGATGAAAGTATTTCTTCATATCATAACAGTGCAGAGGAAAAAGAAAAGGATTTAAATAAAAATATAAATAACAACAACAATAATAATAATAATAATACATGTAATGGTGATAAAAGAAAAGTGTGCTATAAAAATGTACAGGTGAACCGAAAAGAACATATTGATAAAGTTAGGTTATCTCTTCCAGTATTAGATTATGAACAAGAAATTATAGAAGCTGTCTTAAATTATGATGTAGTTTTTATTAACGGAGAAACTGGATGTGGTAAATCAACACAAGTACCTCAATTTTTATATGAATATGGTTTTACCTCAAATAATTATTTTATTGGTATCACTCAACCAAGAAAAATAGCTGTCAAAAGTATTTGTAATAGATTAAATGTTGAACTAAATGAAGAAATTTGTGGTTATCAAATTCGATTTGAAAAATCGTATTTTTTAAAACAGAGTAAAATGAAGGTTATGACAGAAGGTATTTTATTGAAAGAAATTATGAGTGATTTTATTCTATCAAAATATAGTGTTATCATTCTAGATGAAGCACATGAAAGAAGTATAAATATGGATATTATTTTAGGAATTTTATCAATAATTTGTAAAATTAGAAACGATAATTATCATAATTTCAAATCAGATATTATACCTATCAAAATTATAATAATGTCTGCAACTATTAATGATAATAATCTTTTTAAAAATAAAATCTTCCAAAATTATACTACTGTAAATATTCCAACTCAAAAAATACCAGTTGTAGATCACTTCCTTTCTTATACACCTAAAGATTATGTTGAAGAGGCAAAAAGAAAAATTATTCAAATACATAAAAAGCTTCCACAGGGTAGTATATTAGTTTTCTTAACAAGCCAAGAAGAAATATATCGTTTATATAATATGCTATCAAATTTAAAAATAACAACTTTGAAGTGTGAGGAACAAGGAGAAAATAAAATTATGGATGAAGTTAATTTTGATGTATTTGATTTAAGTGAAGGAGAGCAAAATAAGGATGAAAAGGTAAGTTTGTTTTTTAGAGAAACTGATGAAAATAAAGAGAAGAAAATTTTGTTCGACGTATCAGAGGAAGAGGATAATGTGGACAGTGATAATAATAATAATAATAATAGTGATGATGATAATAATAATAATAGTGATGATGATAATAATAACAATAGTGATGATGATAACAATAACAATAGTGATGATGATAACAATAGTGATGATGATAACAATAGTGATGATAAAAATAATAGTGATGATAATAACAATAGTGATGATCATAACAATAGTGATGATCATAATAATAGTGATGGTAATAAAAAAAAAAATATTATTATAAATACAAACAAATTAAATAATAATACCAAAAAAAACTCAAGCATTTGGAAAGGAAGTGATGGCTCAGGTACTCTAAAAATTTTTAAATTGTATTCTAATTTGCCAATGAAAGAACAAATGAAATTATTTCATAACCCTAAAGATAATGAACGTATATGTATTTTAAGTACTAATATTGCTGAGACATCACTTACACTACCAAATATACGTTATGTTATAGACTGTGGTAAAGAAAAAAGAAAAATATATTCAAATTTAAATGATTATTCATATTATATAATTGATAATATTAGTAAATGCTCAGCTATACAAAGAAAAGGTAGAGCTGGTCGAATTTTATATTTATTAAAAAAAAATAAAAAGAATAAAAAAAAAATGGAAAATGAAAAAGGACATGTTTATAAATTATATTCATCTAATTATTATAATTATTTTTTTAAAAATGATAATGATTATCCAATATTAAATTATCCTCTCGATTCTTTAATTTTATATTTATTAAGTTTTAATATAAAAAATGTTGAAAATTTCCCTTTTATTAATAAACCTGATAAATCTAAATTTATTGAAGCAAAAAAAAGATTACTATATCTTAATTGTATTCATTTTGTATATAAAGATATTCAATTCCTTTTTAAACACATAGATCCAAAAAAATGCCTAAAAAATAGTATACAATTTCATATAAACAAATTTAATCCTCATAATAAAAAAGATGGAATAACATTGACAGGAAGTTTTATATTATCATTACCAATAAGTACAAGATATGCTAAAATATTTACAGATGTTTGCTTAAAATCATTAGCTATGAAACAAATACATACCATACCTCTAGCAGCATTATTAGTTTCTTCTTTATACCTCGAATCCATCTTTTCTTATGATTATAAACTTAAAATGAAATATATGAAAAAAAAAACAAATAATAATAATAATAATTTAACACTTCATCATCATAAAGAACAAGAAGAGAGAAAAAAAAAAAATCAGAACAATTTGATAAACTTATTTTTAGTAAACAAAAAAAATGAAAAAGACACATTCACAAACAGTGATGATCATGATGATGATGATACATTGTCAAGTTCTAATAATGATATATCTGATGATAATTTTATAAATAACATCAATATTGATGAACTAGAAAATTTTAAAGAACAGTTTGATAATGATATACTTTTTTATTTAAATATTTGTACAAAATTTTATTTTTCAAAAGACAGAAATACAACATGTCAAATTATGCATCTTGATAAAAAAAAAATGAATGAATTGTTAAAATTATCAAATCATTTATTAAAAATCATAAATTATAAATTAAATATAAATATATCTTTAGATATGTTAGAACAAAATATTTCTGATATCTCAAAAAATATTATTCATTATGCAGTTATACAAGGATTCATAGATCATCTAGCTATTCGTTCAGATCTGGTTCATAATGAATATGCAAGAAATCAAAATATTAGTTATAATAATAAAAAGGCATATATAACTCAAAATATGAATATACCTATATATATAAATTCAACCTCTGTATTATATAACAACAGGTAAAAAATTAAAAAAAAAATAAAAAATAATAAATTTCATATATTTTTTGTAAGCACACATATATAAACATATGATTATATATATAAACATATGATTATACATACATATATATATATATATATATATATATATATATATATATATATTTATATTTATTTATTTTCACATATATGTACACTTTTATTCCCCTTTAGACCTTATCCAAAATACATTCTTTACAACTACATCACAAAAAACAGAAACTCCTATGTTATGTTTGACTGTTTAAAAATCAATGATTCAGAATTAGCAAGTATTACTAATGTTTGTATTTTTATAAATGAATATGAAAGAATCCCACCAGCAAAATATGATAAAGATAATGATAAAATTATTGTTTATATAAAACCATTATATCTACCTTCTTCTCATTACTTATCTATAACAGATAAAGAATTAAATGAAAAAGATTTTCTTTTTTATAATTATTTTGCATTATTTATATTAGATGGATCTATGTTTTTAAAAATGACAAAATTTCAAATATTCTATTCACATACGACCTATGATATAATTAATTCTGCGCAAGAAAATATTAAAAGGTTTATCGAAGCCTTAAGAAATGCCCAAATAAATAATAGGTACTATCAAAAAAAAATATATATGTAAAAATATATAAATATATAAATATATATATATATATATTATTCCTTTCATGTTTTGTTATTTTATTTTTCCTTTTAGAACTTCCTTAATAACTAAATGGAAGGAGGATAGAGACTTTCTCAAAGACGAATTTTTATCCTTGATTGAAAAAAAATTTAATAAAAATCAAAATGACTTTTTTAATAATAATTGGCCACCCGTGGATTAATATTACATGTCTATGTGTGCATGTAATTATATTAGTTCAATAATTTATTCATCGTCCAATTTTTTTTTTGTTAATATATATATATAGATATATAAATGTATATATTTTTGTTCCTCAAAGTGCATACATTTTTATAATATATCAAGACACATTGATTATTTAAAAAAATATATTTTTCTAAATAAAAACCATTAAATAAATATATTCTCTTTGCATATAATATTTAAGATATATATTTATTACCTTTTAATTTTTTATGATAGAAATTTTAATTTATATATTTTTTTTCTAATTTTTGTTTTTCAAGGTTACTCTTATAAAATAAAAAAAAAAAAAAAAAAAAAAAAAAAAATAAAGATAATAATAAATAAATAAATGAATATAGATATATAAAAATAAATAAATATATATAAATAAATATATATAAATAAATATATAAATATATATATATATATTTTTTAAAAGATAAAGAGCTCTAAATTATGAATGAATTTCATGCCTATAATTTTAAAAATAAAAAATTTTAAAAAGAAATTTATTTATCATTTGTTGGTGGTAAAGAGAAAACGGCATCTCTCCTGGTAATCTTTTTATAAACAGCAGCAAAACTAATAAGTTTCTCTTCTATGTTATCTCTTTGTCTTTCTTTAGAATCTAACATAATTTTAAAAACTCTCTTTCCGTCTGCTTTCATGCTTATTCTACAAAAAATAAAAAAAAAATAAAAATAATAAAAACATATATATATATACATATACATATATTTTTCATATATATTAAAAAGATAATATAATTACAAATTGTTATATTGATACGCATATAATTATAATAATACATGAAAAAATAAATATATATATTCCTATGAATGCATATTAACATATGCTGTATTATTTATTTTACTTATTTATTACCTTTTTCCAATAATTTCACTTGGAGATACAATATCTTCAAGAACTGAATCATATACACTTGTTAAAGTTCTTGATCTTGGAATAATTTTGAATGATTTATTTTTTTGCTTTCCTTTTAAGATAGTTCTTTTTGCAACTAACACAACATATTTTTTAGTTTTTTTTTCTAATTCATTAATTAATTTTCTTTGGATTTTTCTTACATAGGTTGTATAAATTTTGTAAGGAATATAAATTAAAATTGTTTTCTTTTTTAATTTTTCTACTTCTATTAAATCACATGATAATAATTTTATTTCTTTAGCATCTGTTTTTATATCCGAAGAACTAGATAATTCAATGTCTAATAAACATTGTGCTATCTCTTTTTCTAAGTCGCTTGGGTTACTTTTTAATACTCTCTTTTGAACAGCATCCATTTTGACCCTTATTTTATATTAATCAATTTTTTGATTTCTTAAAAATTAAATATAAAAATAAAAATTAATTTTCTTTTTAAATATATCCTATGAAAATTATAAAAAATTTTAAAATATATATATTTATATAATATATATATATAAAAATGTATAATTCTTTTTATTTTTTTTCATATCAAATTTTTTACAAATATATATATATTTATATATATTATATTATTGAGCCTTCTAATTCTTTTTTCTTTAAATATATAAAAATATTTACATATAATAATATAATATGGAAAATATAAATTATTTTATATAAATATTTAAATATTTATAAATAAATATACATATATATATATTTCACTTTATTTATATTTTCTTATTTTTATTTTATTTATTTTTTTATTTCCCTTCTTTTTATTCTTATCCTTACCTTAATTTTATATATATTTTGCCTACTTTCTGTTTTTTTTTTTTTTTTTTCTTTTTATTATTATATTATTTTTTTTTTTTTTTATAGGAATGAACAAAAATTATTTCGATTTTTATATTTAACAAAATATATTTATTTATAAACAAAAACGAAGTTATAAGTCATCACAAAATAAAAGTTACAAATAAATTTTTTTTTTTTTTTTTCCCTTTTTGAATATTAAATATATTAAATATTAAATTTATATAAAAAATAAATGTAATCTTAATAAATATATATTATATATATTATTATATGCATATATTATATATTTATATATATATATAAAAATAAATGTGGGATATGAATGAAAAATATTTAAAAAATTTATTTTATAAAAAATTTTACATACATAATATATTATTTATATATATTATATTATGAAGCATTATACATATATATATAAGTGTTGTGTTGAAATTTTTTATTAAAATATGTAAGAAAAAAAATTTAGAATTGAATCAATATATAAAAAAATATATATATATATAAATATACATATTATTATATATATATATCATAATATGTATGTATAGATATATATATATTTTTAAAGTGCTTATATAAAAATATTTTCTTCTTCATTCCTTAGATAAAAATATATTATCTCATATACATTAATATTGATGAAACATATATAAAAATAAAGAATTATAATAATATTATATTGAAATTATTATATATATATATATAATATTTCATATATTTTTTTCTTTATATATAATATATATAATATATGTATAATCTTAGTAATAATAAGAGCCTCAAGTTTAAAAATATATATATATACCCATTTTTATACCACACCACTTAAGGCTCTAATTTTTTTCCCTCCTTAAAAAAAAATTAAAAAGAAATATATAATATTATATATAAATATATATACTGTGAAAAAATTATAATATATATGAATAATTTACATTTAATATAAAAGATAATATGATCAAAAAAAAAAAAAAAAAAAAAAAAAAATTAAAAAAAAAATTTATATATATATATATGATATTTATATACAAATTTATTAAGAATGTGTTTTTTTATTTTCTAATTTAATATATATATCAAATACATTTATATATTTTTTATATGAAAAAAAATGCATTTTAATATATAATTATAAAATATATATGTATATGTATACATATATATGCTTATGTTCTTAAAACTGATTTTTATTGAGAATTATAAAATATATGTATCATTTAAAAAACAAATAAAATCAGGCAACTGAAAACATACATACATATATATATATATATATATATATTTATAATGAATGAGCTTTTTTTTTTAAACAAAGTTGCATAAAGAATACAAATACATACACAAAAATTCTATCCCCTTTTTTTTATATATTCAAGTAATATTTAAGAATTTCTATATAATAAAGGATTAATAAATATTTTATAAATATATGTAATAACAATGGAGAACACAAAAGGAAAATATAAATAAATGGAGGGGTGTTATATGGGAGCATTTTTTTTTCTCTTAACATTTACAAATATAAAGATAAATGTTTGTAAATATATATATTTATATATATATGGAAATAAAAAAGAGAACATAATCTTAATAATTTGTAATTAAACCATGTTAAAATAGATAACCATAATATTACATTATTTCAATTATAATTAATTATTATTATTAATTTTTTGTTTTATTTTTTTTTTCTTTCTTACAAAATAATTATATATTTATTAAAATGTATATATGTATATATATATATTATGTGGTTTTATAAAACATGGTTCAAAAACATATACATGTGGTCTTTTAACATGAAAAAAATATATACCAGTTGTATTTTTATATATATATATATATATTTTTTTTTTTTTTGTAATATATAAGAAAATGTAAAACGTTTGTTTCTAATTAAAATATAAGTTTTTCTTTAATAGCTATATACAACCACCTTTCGATTATTTTGTTAAAATTTTCCCCTTATCCATTTTTTATTTTTACAAATAAAGAAAATAATATTATATCTACAACAACAAAATTGTATATATATATATATATATATATATATATATATATATGTAGATTTATTTATTTATTATTCCCCTTTTAATTTATGGAATAAGTTCAAAGTAACTATTCACAATATAACATACTTCATTTTAAATACTAATATTTTAAAATTGTAATCATTTCTTTCTTTTTCTTTCCATGCATATTAAGGGTTTGATTATAACAATTCTGAAAAGTAAATATATATTTATATGTAACATTTTATGCCATTTAAGGAAATTTAAATTTTATATAAAATTTTTTAAAAATAAATAATATGTAATTAATATTAGGTGTACAAAATATGTATGTATGTTTTTTTTTTTTTTTTTTTTTTTTTTTTTTTTTTTTTTTTTTTCCCTCTCTCTTCATTTATTAACCTTATTTACATTAAAAAAAAAAAAAAAAAATCTGTAGGATCCTTAAATGGTCACCCTTCATAAAATAAATGTAATGATAATTAATTGATTAATTTTTTTTTGTGATAAATTATTTATTTAGCGATATTATATATATACTTACATATTAAAGTATCTACAAACGTTTGAACAACGTTGAAAAATAAATAAATATATATATATATATATATTTTTATTTTTTGATAAATACACCTTTGTATATGCCTGTAATCCATATAGAACATGTAACAATAAGGGAAACATATTAAAATATAAAAATGTTAAAAAAAAATTTATCCTATACCTTTATGTTTGTACAATTTTTGCTTTTTTTTAAATGAAATTTTGGATAGTTAAAAAAAACGTTTTCTCAAAAAATCCTTTTAGAAATTATAAAATTATATATTTGAAGAATAAAAATGTAAATAACTTTTTTCGTTTGTTTTCATCATCACCCGTTTGTATACCTAAAAGGGTAGGGTTTATGAAGCCGTCGTTCAAATTAAATAGGAAGGCTCAGAAATATATTGTTAATGTTCAATGGTTAAAAAATAATGATACGAAAAAATTAGAAGAACTGTGTAACAAAATAAAAAAAGATGCAAACAGCTTTGATAGTTATGAACTTATTGATTTGATATATTATCTAAGTAAACATTCTAATAAAAATGTATATTTAACAATTGAACCTTTATTATTTCATTTTTTTCTTAAATATAATAAAAATAGTCATACAATAAATTTAAATGGTATATCAATACACAGATTATTAAGAGTACTTACAGAATATCAAGATATTGTATATAGAGAATGGATATATTCAATCTCTGAAATAATATCAAAAAAACATGCACACATCTCTATGAGAGATATACAACTTATATTAGATGATTTGGCATTATTTTATGATTTTCAAATACATAAACACATTATACCTTTTTATAAAACTATAACTAATCGAATTAATGAATTGGAAATTAAACGACTACCATTTCTAATACATGTAATTGGTCGCATAGGATCTAATGATAATAAATTATTATATGTACTTTTTAATACATTAAAAAATAATATATTCAAAAGTGAATTATATAGGTCAGATTTTTCAGGACTCATGTTAAGAGGATTAGCTAATCTTAAAATTGTACCACAAACAAATTTATTATATCAGTTATATAAACCTATAAGAGATAATATTCATTGCACCAATATTAAATATATATCATGGTGTGCTGATGGATTTTCTAGACTTAACTTCTTCTATCCTTTACCTCTTCTTGTAAATCAAATACTCAAAATGAAAGACAAAATATCTCAACTCGAACTTAATGATTTTTCATCAATATTAAATTGTATACAATCATATATATTAATAAAATATTATAATAACACACAAATGGAACAGAATATTTGTAAACATTATCAAAAAAAGATAAATAATATAGATAAAAACAATTCATTCTATTCATATATAAATGATGAAAATATTATACAGGACCATTTTAATTCAAAAACACAATATTGTAACATATCTCAACCAAAAAGTGGTGACAATAAAATATATAATCAAAAGGATGAAAAGATAAATAATGATATGGTTTATAATAATACCTCACAACAAAATACAAATAACAACACAGATATAAAAAATAATAATAATATGAAGAAAAATAAAAATATGAACTATATGTTTAATAATTCTAATCAATATTATAAAAATATACAAATAAATAATAAAAATCCCATTTTGGAAGAAAAAAAAAATGGTTCTTTTCAAAATAATAAATATCCAAATAATGATACAGATATGAATTTTTCTATTTCTATTGAACAATTATATGATATTTATATAAAATTAGAAAATATAATTTTAGAAAAAATAAGTGAAAGTATATATAATAGTACTCCTCCATATAGAGTTATTATGTTCGAATTAATGACCAGATTGTTTAGATTTTATAATAAACCAATAGATCTTATTATTACTATGAATACACATAGATATGATACACCTATATTGTTAAAATATTCAAATAGCTTGCAACTCATTTTATCAAATGAAAAAAATAGATTAATGAGCAATTCTAACTTATCTTTTTATGTCAACAAGTTTGATATTTTAAATGATTTTTTTTTTCGAACAGATCATAAAGAAACAGATGAACATAATATGAATAACCATAAATCGAATGAAAATAACAAACATTGTAATATTGAAAAAAATAGTAACGATATCTCTGTTAATATTCCTCTACCAAAAATATTTAAAACTTTTTTACATTCCATATATTTTAGAACTCCCGCTTTAGGAGGTAGAACTATTATGTTACTCTTAATTGCTCTAGTACGATTAAATTTTGGTCAAAGAGAAAAATTAGAATATGAACAAAAAATAAATACTAATATTTTACCTCTTATGAAAGCAAGCGAAATATATAGACCATTAACACACTGTATTATTCGTGAAATTATAAGGAAACTACAAACATTTAATTCAGAAGAATTAATTATTTGTGCTATATGCTTAAATGAATTAGATGCATTAAATTTAAATAAAGAATTATTTTCATTACTAATTGACAGGTTTTATAATTTAAAAATTAATAATTACATGACCAGTGATCAATTAGCACAATTAAAAACTCTATTTAATTATTGGATTAATCATAAAAGAAACATGATAATTGATAACTTAAAATATTCAAACACAAAACAGTTTAAGCATTTTATTAGACCATAAGGACAGGAAATATCAAAAGTGACAGATAAATAAATAAATCAAAATTATAATAACATACCATTTTTATTTTATCTTTTTTGTTAACACATTTAATAATATATTTTACCTAAAAAATTTATATATTTTGTATATATATATGTATATTTTTTTATTATTTGTTTTTTTTTTTTTTTTTCCATATTTAAATTATCATTTTTGTACAACATCTTTTACTTAATATAATTTGCTTTCTTATTTTTTTTTTAAATAAATAAATATAATATATATATATATATATAATATGCATTTATATGAAAACTTTGAAATATTAAATATACATATATTTTTTTTTCTTTAATAAAAAAAATAACCATAATTATATGAAGGATGTACTTTTTTAGTCATATATATAAAAAGCCAAAATGAATTAAATGTATCATACATACATGTAAATATATATGTCAGTATATGTATTTTTTTTATGTGTAAATTAATTTTTTTTTTCTTTTTTTAAGAATATATTTGACATAAATTTTTCAATTTCAAATTAAAATTCATTATATGATATATGATACATAGGATATATATATTTATATATATGTATATATATGTATATATTTATATTTTTTTTTTTTTTTTTTTTTTTTATTATATATTTTTATAACATATGAACATGATATAAATATGTTCATATAAAAATAAAACGTATAAAATTTTGAAAAACGATAAAATGATATCATTCATAAAAAAAGTTGCCAAAGGTATATCGAAAGGTTGTTCTTGGTGTAAAAGGTATTATCAGAAAAAAAGAAAGATATTTATATTGCCAATTGAAAATAAAATTAAGAAAATATATTTGTATTTTTTTAAATGACATTATTATATAGGCAAATAAATGATATAAAAAATATATATATAATATGAATAAATATATATATATATATATATATATTTAATTTTTAGTGTGAGCTTTCGTAAATATTTTAGTGAAGATTATTTTTGGACCCAAGCTAATATAGGTCCATTGTGTATTGGTATAATAACAGCACCCTACTGGATATCATCTTTAAAAGTATGTTCATTTAAAATATATATATATATATATATATATATATATATATTGCCATTCCTTGTTACAAATATAATTTATTTTTCTTTAATTTTTCTTTCATTTTTCTTTCATTTTTCTTTCATTCTTCTTCCTATTTTTTTTTTGTAGAACATTTATTGGTCCCGTCGTTATGAAAAGTTAAACAAAGAAGAAATTTTATCTGACCGATTTACGTGGTTATATGAAAGAATGCTAGAAGATGAAGTTCATAAGACCTTATTAGATAAATTATCGTCATACAACTTTAAAAATAATGGCCCAGAAAATATGCTAGGCCCAAGCATTATATAAAAAAAAAAAAATATATATATGTATTTTATATTTAAATATGTATTCATTTGTAAATCATAATATATATATATATATATATATATATATTTCAATATAATTTCATTCTTATATATTAGTATACATGTTTAACAACGTACTTTTATTCCTATTATTTTTATTTTATACCAAATCAAATATTTCCTTTTATGTACTTTCTTCATTAACAACTTTTCATTAAATAGCTAGAAAAAATGAAAAATTCTGAACACGTCAGAATTAATTTTAATTATATATATTCAAATAAGGAAATTAGAAATGACGTATATCTACCAAGCAGTGATACATTTACATTTATTGAAGCTTTAGAAGATGAAGTTGATAATATTTCACAAAATATTAATGTCATCATGGAAATGGGGTATTTATAAAAAAAAAAAAAAAAAAAAAAAAAATTATTCTATAATGTATCTTTTTTATATGCAATACATTTATTTATTTTTGACATTTCATATAAAAGTATTTATATTTTTTTATTTATTTATATATTCTTAGGAGTGGTAGTGGATATCTAATTCTGTCTTTATATGAAATGCTACTAAATAGAAATAAAAAAGTTGATATGCTTTATTGTGTAGACATTAATAAGAAGGCTTGTGAATGTATAAGAAACTTAACATATGAGAATAACATATTTAATGTTGAAATAATTAGAAATAATTTATTTAATAATATGAGAAGATGCGAACTTTTTGATATTGTTTTATTTAATCCACCATATGTTATAACAGGACCAGATGAAATGAATAAAACAGATTTGACTGCATCATATGCAGGTGGTAAATATGGAAGAGAAATTATCATGAAATTTTTATTAGACATTCATAATTATCTTAGTAATAAAGGTGTTATATATTTATTACTAGAGAAAAGTAATATACCTGAAGAAATTTTAAATCATGAATATGTAAAAAATATATATATATACGAGGAAATTAAAAAAAAAAAAACTTTAAACGAAACAATATTTATTTATAAACTAATGAAGAAAAAATAAAATAAAATAAAATAAAATAAAATATAAATAAATATATAAATACATATATATATATATATTTTATTATCCATGTGTGCTACTTTTTTTTATTTGTGCATATTGTTTACTTATTAAGACTTAAAAATTTTAATTAATTTAATAAATTAACTGATATATGTTTTTACAAAAGTTATTTAACAAAAGAATAGTACCATATATATAATAATAATAATAATAATAATAATAATTTTTTATGAAATATAGGCATATATATATATATATATATATATATATATATATATATATTTATATAATAAACAAATTAGGAAATATGGATAATGATGTAAAAAATGCAGCACGTATACATTTAAAAAAAAAAAAAAAAATTAACAAATGAACAAATAAAAAAAAAAAAAAATAAGAATATCTTATATACAGGATTTCACAATAAGAAAGAAAAAAAATAACATCAATATGTTATATATGTTAAAAAGAATTTTCATATTATATGTAATAACTATTTATTATATATATATATTTTATTCATTTAAAAAAAAAATAAATACAATAATTATGCATAATGCAAAATATTACATTTATACATTATATAAGGACCATATAAAAAAAATGAATATAATTATACTTGAAATAAAATATATTGTCATTCGGTTATTTTCTAACCACATATGGAAATTAAAATTCATAGCTTGTCTTCTAAAATTTATATTTTCTTGATATAACTTCTCAGTTTTGTTAACTAAAATATCTATTTTTTCTCGTCTCTCTAAAATTTTCTCAATGTTTTCAATAATAATGTTTTGTATATTACTTATTTGGTTCTTAATATTATGAACATCATTGGTTTCATAATCGTTAAAAACGCGCTAATAAAAAGAAATAAAAGATAATGTATACATGACATAATATATACATATATATATATATATATATATATATATATATATAAAGAAACAAATTAGTTTTATATTATTTTTTTAAAATAAATATATATTTCTCATATTACCATATTTTCCTTCAATACGGGTTTAAATTCTTCATCCAGTGATAGAGTAATAAGGTCGGATGTATTATTAAAGTTTTTAAAAAATCTAAAAAAATAAAACATAAGAAAATACACATATAAATATAAATAAATAAATAAATAAATAAATAAATATATTTATATATATATATATATATATATACACTTTTTATATATTACATTTTTGATATTTGTTCAAGAAATGCATAAGGTGTAAGAAAACCCAATTCTTTATCTGTCATTGCCATAAATGTTATACCATTTTTTATAAGCTGATGAAATACATAACTGAAAGGAAATACATACATATATATATATATATATATATATATATATATATAATATATTGAATTATTAGATATATTTATATAATTTAAAATGATTACTCATCATATATATATGATTTCCTGGATGTATGTGGTGGTATTATTTCAAGAAGTAGTCTACTTATATTAGAAAAGTTTCCTCCATATTCGGTATATTCTGCTAACACAGTCTTTTCTACATAATAATTATAATAATAAATATATAAATATATATATATATATATATATATATATATATTTATATGTATGCATTTTATCAATACATTCTTAGTGTGATATAAAAATTATCAATTATTATTTTTTCCTTTTTTTTTTTTTTTTTTTTCTTACCTCTAGCTATTAAACCATAAATTATAGACATTTTTCTTCTTTTTTTATAATCTTTCTATTAATCAATATACTAATATTTTTTTTATTAAAATGTATATATGACTTATATTTATATGTTCAATTCAAAAATTTTTTTTTTTTTTTTTTTTTTTTTTTTTTTCTTAATGAAATATTTTATATAATACTATTACACATATATATTATATATATATTCGCGAATCTATATTTTGTACAAGTCTTTATACACATATATATATTATCTTAAGTAATTTAAAAAAATATATTATATATTTAAAAATATAAAGAATAGTAATAAGATATTAAATAAATAAAATATATATATATATATATATATTACTTATACATGACAATATATACATCAAAATATTATCATATTACAAATGTTTACATATAATTAAATAATTTACAATAACATTATGAGTACATGATAAAACTTGAAAAGGAAAAGCATTTCGTGTATTATCTTAATATGAAAAAAAATTAAAATATATATAATGTTAAAAAAAAAAAAAAAAAAAAATGTATCATCTGGACTATCTCAAAGTTCTGGAATTAAGCTACCATTGAATTTTTATTAATACAATAAGGTAATTCCCAAAAAAAAAAATAAAAATAATAAAATAAAATAAAAATAAATAAATAAATATGATGGATCTCTTATTTTTTATTTATTATTTTATTATTATTATTTTTTTTTTTTTTTAGATTATAATAAGGAAATGTATACATATAATTATATATTTTATTTTCTTTTTATTTGGTGTAATGGTATGCACAATATATAAAGATATATTATATATATATATATGGAAGAAGTTATGCTATATATATAATATATAGATATATATTACATATGTATATAATATATATAATATATAAAAATATATGTATATATTATTTATGTATAATTTTATTATTTTTTTTTTTTTTTTAAAGTAAAAATTTATAATGTATTATGTAATTTTTTTTTATTTTAAATTATAATACAAATTGTGGATTGACTAAAAAAAATATTAAGAAAAATATGGAAAAAATAGAACATACATATATATATATATGAGAAATATGAATTAATAGAAGTAAAATTATAATAATTGTAAATTATAGGGTTCTACATGTATAAATAAAAATATACCTTATTAAAAAATTTTTTATGTATAATATATTTTTTATCATCTTTATGTTTTATATTTTATAAATATAACAATATAATATATATATATATATCCATATATATATTTTAATTTTTTTTGTTAAAAAAATATGCTTTTTTGTAGTAAAAATTCTGAAGAGACATACCACAATGTAATAAAGAGCTTGCTAGATGAAATTAAGAACTTACAACTAGATGACAAATATTATTTCCTTATAAAACAAAAACAATTACATTGTCCTTTATTTTCATTATGTAAATTAAATTTCAGAGAAGATCCTATAATAGTGAATATAAATAAAGATACAAAAGAAGATGAAGCATTTAATTTAATATATCATAATAAAAAAATCCTAGATAAGAAAAAAAAGAAAAAAAAAAAAGAAGAGGAACTAATAAAAAATTTAACAACATGTGATAATATTATTCAAGATGAAGAACTTATAGATAAGTTGTCAAGTTTATTAAAATTAAATCATGATACAAATATAATTATTGATAATCAGAAAAATTATGATTCATTATATAAATATTATTCATTTTATGATGATGCATTTAATACTAGTCTTTATTATATACAAGATGATTATGATCTTTTTTTAAGTAAACATGTGAATGGTCTATATATTTTATCTATTAGCAAATATAGTAATATCTTAAAAAATATCTTAAGTGACATAATAAATAATATAAATAATAAAAATAATATAAACAATGATGAATATAATTTAAAAGATCTTATTAAACAACATGTACAAATTACATATGATTCTAGACTTATTAATGCAGACACATCTGGAAAAAGAAAAACAAAAACAATATTTATAAATGATGACATGACTATATTAAATATTATTTATAAAAATAATATATATAAAATTAAATCAAAAATAAAAGGATATCATTATGATATTAATAATAATATTATATATAATCCTTACTTATTATTTTATAATACACAAGATGAAGGATGGTTGATTATTATAAAAAATAAAAATACAGATTTAACAAAATTTATTACAACAACAGATTATTATGATAAAAAAAAATTATCTATAGAACAATATGATGAACTTATAAAAAAAAACAAAAAAAAAGAAACAAATCTATAATATTATAGACACTTGAGTGATCTTACACAAAATATTATTTTGAAGTTTTATTTTTATAGTTATTATTATTTTAATTTTTTTTTTAACACTTGGAAAATGTGAAATATATATTTTTTGTTTTTTTTTTTAAAAAAATAAATAAACAAATATAAGAAAAAATTAAACATATTATATATATATATATATATATATATATATATATAATACTTTTTTGTGTAACGATTTTATTATTTATTGTAAAATATAAAATAATATTTATATTTTACCCAACATTAAAAAAAAAAAAAAAAAAAAAATATACATATATATATTATAAACTTATATTAGGTTATATTAATATGAATAATTATATCAACAAATAATAATGAATGATAAAAATAATAAATACTTAATGTATACATTAATAATTAAAAAATATATATGTAAAATGATATACATATGTAAATATATATATATATATATATATATATATATAATAATCATAATCCATATGCGAATTAAAAAAAAAATAAAATAAAATAAATTAAAATAAAATAAATATATATATATTTACTCATAAAATATTAAGTAATAATTTTAATTATTATATTTAAAATGTTTATATATTATCAAAAATATATATATATATATATATATATATATATATATATATATATATTTTTATAATTATTCTTTCATTTTATTTATTATATTTATCATTTTTAATAATCCAAATTATCATCACAAATATTTAATTATATTTTATCTAGCTGTTTTTTTTTTTTTTTTTTTTTTTTTTTTTTTTTTTTTTTTTCATAATTTAATATTTCTTCATTATTTTTTTTTTACTTTGTAAATTATTTAAAATAATGTTTTTTTTTTAGATACTAACAACGTATCATTATCATCATTATTAAATTTATTATCATTTTTTTTTTCTTTAGAGCTGTTCATAAATATAGACTTTTCCTTTTCATTATATTCATAACAACTATCTTCTAAATTATTGTGACTATATGAAGTATTTTTTCTTGTAAAAAATTCGATATCCTTACGAAAAGAATTAAGATCTTTATTCCTAATATTGTCTATATCATCTTTATTATATTTAAAACATTTATCAAAATTTTTTTCATCAGTATAATCACTTTTAAAGGGTTCATATGTATTATTACTAATATAACTTTCATTATTAAAACTAGTTACATCACTATCTTTTCTTTCTCTTTCTTTTAACATTTGCTCATCCTCAATATTACTATTTATATAACAATCAACTAGTTTTTCTTCTTTCAAATTATCATAATTATATTGATCTTTTTGATCCTCCTTATCATTCTCAATTATCTTTCTATCATGTATACTATCTGATTTGTTTTTATGTAAATTATATATGGAATTTTCAAATGAATTGGAATTTATTTTGTTATTCAATGTTTTTGAGACATTCAAATTAAAGTTATCCTTCACATCACTCCCATTATTATCATTATTATTATCATTATTATTATTATTGTTTATATTTATATTTTTTATGTTATCATTTTTTTCCTCTTTAGATATATCCACTTCATCCTTTTTAATCGATTCATTATTCTTATTGCTTGAAGGTAATATATAAGATGCAACCTTCGACAACCAACAATTTGCACTTTCAAGATTAAGCTCTTTATAATTATCATCATGATTGTGATTATCATCATGATTGTGATTATCATTATGATTATGATTATCACTATAATTATCATTATAATTTTTTTTATTTAATAAATTACCTTCTTCTTCATTTGTATGATTTTTTTCTTGCCCCCTCAATTTATCTGGACTATTTTCTAATGAACTTATATAAGAAATCGAACGACTATGATCTTTTAAATCTAAACGTTCTTCATTTATATTTTCATGTGTGCTACTACTATTATTATTAATATCATCATATGAATTAATTATATCTGGTTTAATTTCTTCTTTACTCTTAACACCAGAAATATTATTATTACTATTATTATTATCATCACTATTTATTTTATTATCATCATTATATAATATTTGGCTCTCTATTAAATCCCCGACGTCCTCCTCCTCTTCCTCTTCATTCTTCTTTTTATTTTTATCATTCTCACTTTTTACAAATGGTTTCTCTTTTTCTAATTCATCTTTGGAACTCTTTTTCTTTTCTTTTTTATCCTTTTTATCCTTTTTATCTTTTTTGTTTATACCTTTCATACTTTTCTTACCTTCATTTGCCTGTTCCTTCTTTTTCTTTTTTTTCTTTTTTTTTCTTTTATGACTAGTAGCACTACCACTATAGGTTGTATTACTACAATTACTACTTATATTATTTATATTTGTATTATTTTTTTTATTTAAAGATATATGGACATTTTTCTTCTCACGATTTTGAAAGGATTCCTTACCTTCCATATGAATATTATTATTATTATCTTTATTATTTAATTGTATTCGATCATTGATATAATTTTCTTGTTGGTTTTTATTTTTATTAACATGAAGATTTTTTATATCTGACACATTATTATTATTATTATTATTATTATTACTACCATCTGTAGTTTTATTATATGTACTTTTAATGTTGGATGTTTTTATGTTACTGCATTTTTTTCTTTTCTTTGAAGATAAATTTTGTTCTTCATTTTTTACATCACAATAATTATTATCAATATTATCAATTTTATCAATATTATTATTATCAATATTATTATTATTGTTACCATTTGGATTGTCTATGTTTTGTTTATTCTCTGTAGTATCATCTTTACTTTTATTATTTGTTTTTTTCTTTTTATTATTTGAAGCATTTCTTCTTGGAGTCTTGACTTGAGCAAATATACTAGCATAGTTTCTTTTGATGTCTTTAAATGACATATTACTATCATTATAATTAAAACTAGCGAAATTTGAAAAGCTATTTCTATAAATATTATTTTTATTTTTTATAACTTTATTTTCTTCTTTATTATCAGAATTTATATCATTTGTATTGATAATATTAAAATGGTTAGATGATGATTTCTCATTATTATTATTATGATGGTTATCATCAATATTGTTATTAAAATTTTCTTTTTTAGTTTCATTTACATCACATAGTTCTGTATGCCGTTTGAATATATTATCATCCTGTTCGATATTATTATAACTATCATTCATATTTTCATTATTATTGTCATTATTTAATAATATATTTTTATTATAATCATTTATATTATTATTTGTAAGATTATTCACACTATCATCATTCATACGGTCATACTTTTTATCATCCCTTTTATCATCCATCATATCATCCATTTTGTCATTCATATCATCATTAATATTTTCATCGTCACCTTCTCTTTCTTTTTTCTTTTTTCTCTCTTGTTGATGTAAACAGTTATATTCATTATTCCAACAATCATGTCTTCGAAAAAAAGAAAAAGGTTCTTCACAACTTATCTTCTTACCATCATTATGATCTGTATGATATTCTATATAAATAAATATTAAAGCCTTCTGTAAGAAAGAAACTAAGGCACCGCTAGGTAATTTATCTCCATGACTCATGTAATATGGATTCTTAGAAATATTCCCTTCATTGAAAAAAGAAAAAGATGTATGAACAAATCCGTTTTCTACTAAGTATCTATATACCAATAAATTTACTTCATCAGATGATAAATGTATTTTCATTTTATTTTTTTATATATAAAAGGATTTATATAAATATATATATATGATCAAATATATTATATATATTATATTTTATATATTTTATAACTATATAATTCTTCAAATATTATAATATATATATATATATATAATAATAATAATAAAAATAAGCTTTTATATTATAAATATTATTATCATTTTATTAAATAAATATAAACATAAATTAAACACAAATCAATAAATATTTTATAAATATAATAAATATATATATTAAATATATAAATACTTGTATAAAATATTATAATCTTTATTTTATATTTCATAATAAAAATTTAAAATAAAATATATATATAATATATATTTTTTCTAACATATATAAAAAATAATATAATATATATAAATATATATATATAATAATAATATATATTATATATATATAATATTATATATATGTATAATATATGCATTAATGAGGGTTTTTTTTTTTTTTTTTTTTTTTTTTTTTTTTTTTTTTCTTTTTTTTTTTAAAAAATTAAAATTCTACATATATATAATAAATATATTTATATATATGAGGTATATTTTTATAGTAATTCAGATTTATTGTATATTTCCCTTATAATAAATAAATAATATATATATATATATATAATATATATATAATATATGTAACAATTGGATGGAGTTTTTTTTTTTTTTTTTTATTTATTAATATATATTTGTTAAAAAAAATTATACTCAAATATAAAATATATCAATTAAACATAATGATACAAAGTTAAATGGATATTTTTTTAATCATATCATATATATATTATTATTATATAAAGAATTATTTATTTATTTATTTATTTATTTATTTATTTATTTTATTATTATTATTTTTTAATATACATCAAAGTTTCTATATATATTTCTCATTCTTATAAAAAAAAATATATGTAATATATAAAAAATTATTTTAGTATCATTTAATATATTTTTTATATTTTTAAAAGAAATTAAAATTTTTTTCATTTTTTTTTCCACTTAAATAATAAATTCACTTCTCTTTCTATTTTTTCATTAGATAAATTAAGAAGTGAAAGGGCCTCAATATAAAATAAAAATGGTAAATATATTTTTGAGAAAATAATATATATATTATATTTATATATATTTTATTATAGCTATTTTTAAATATCCTTTAATAGTTCTTATATTTATTAAATTACTTATTTGAGTAAATCCCTTTTTTTTTTCTTTTACCACCATCTATTATATTTTAATATATATTTATTTTTTTTTTTTTTAATACATATTTTTATTTTCCTTATTTACAATTTGAGAAATAAAATAAAACAACCCTGAATATATAATATACCTAAATTTTTTAACCATCAAACAAATATAATTTTTAATATAATTGTAATATTTAATATATATATATATATATATATATATATATATATATATATATATATTTTATTTAATTTATATAAGTGATTTTTTAATATGTAAGTTTTTTTTTTTTTTTTTTTTTTTTTTTGTATATTATTTTATTTAGTATAAAATAAAAAAATAAATCTTAAAAATTTATATATATATTTTAATAAATAAAAATATTCACATGTGTAATATATATAAATTCTTACTATATATAACACATTTGAATAAATAAAAAATATGGATATATTAAAAATAATGTAAAAAAAAAAAAGATATATAAATTCGGAATATATAGTATATGCAAATGATTAAAAATGACGAACGGGAATAAAAAAAATAAAACAATTATATAAATATAAATATATATATATATATATATATATATATATATATATATATTTATATATGTATATATTTATATTTATATTTATATATTTGTTCATTTTATAAACCTTTTTAGAATATTTTTTTTTAAAAAATAATGCAAGTAAGGTCTATATCTATTAATTTTGACTTGCTGCTCGTCAAAAATTCCATTGAGTTTTTCATTATCTTGTGATAAGAGTAGTCCGTTGGCTGCCTGTTCATTTACAATCTATAAAATGGAAATAATAATAAATATATACACACATATATATATACATATATATATACATATATACATATATATAATATTTACACATTTGTGTTTATTTTTTACTTACTGTTTTTTTCAAATGTAATAACATATCAGTTCCTATTTTGATAAGGCAATATTTTACAACGTCTTTATATTTCCTAACAAGATGAGGAATTAGATTTTTGGCTAGCTCTATATTTCTATAATAACTTCTAAGTAAATTCTTTCCTAATAATAGTTTCATTGTGATACCTCCCTTATCTAATGTACATTGATGGACATCAACATATGACAAAATAATTTGTAGATCTTTCATACAGTGTTCATATACAAGAAAAATATTAATAACCTTAGGAGAAAAGAAAAAGAAATTTTTTTTGTTGATTTTTAATTTTGATAATAATATATGGAATTCATATTCAAATCCATTTCTATGATCTATACTATTTCTTCTTGTACTTCTTCTTTTATGTTTTCTTCCTTTATCAAATGCATCTGCCCATGCTTTTATAGGATTCATTCTAACTTTTTTAATAGCAAAATCAGCTGATAAATCTAGAATAGATGTAAGTGTTAATAAACATTCTCCAGATATAAAACCATTTACATATAATTTTTTATATAATTCTCTACATGTATTAAATATCATAATATATAATTCTCCTTCTCTTTCTTTTCTTATCATTCTTTTTTTCATTGTATTATAATTAATATAATCTCGTTTCTTATTAGCTTTTTCTTTATTAACATAACTCTCATGACTTCTTGCTCTTCTCAATTCATTAAATAATTTATTTTTTATTCTTATTTTGGGTTTTTTTAAAAAACTATAAAATGGTATACCTCCATGTTTTTTTTGACACATTTCTTCAATACATTCAAAATTTATTGTTTGATCAGTATCATATCTATGTGCAGTAAAATCAGCTGTATTATTTCGTGGTAAACTACAATTTTCATTTTCAAATTCAAAATTGTCTTTTCTATTTTTATTATCATTATCATCCTTTCTTATGTTATTACTACTAGTATAAGAGTTTTCATTATATGCTTCTTTTTTCATATTTTTTTTTTTTTTTTTTTTTTTATTATCAGCATGATATTTATGAACATGCTCATGATAATGCTCACATTTTTTTGCTTTTGAAGTGCATTGACCAAAATTGAAACCCCCTGAACATGCACTACAAGAAGATTTATTATTAATTCTATTAAATAATTTTAAACTTCTCTTTTTCTTTTTATCCATTTCATTATTTAATAAAACAGGACTCTTTCCATTTGTTGCCTTAGTTGAAATATTCCAATATGAAGAATGTTTTTTTGAACTTTTTTTTGAATTATATTTTTTATCATTATTAAAAAAATTTATAATATTATTATCTTCATTCTGTAGAGCAAATAAATTTTGATATGTTAAATATTCATTGAAATTAGCTTCCTTTTCTTTATTATAATGACTACTATTATTATTAATATCATCACATTTATCACAATTGTCATTACTTATATGTTTGTTATCATTACTTATATTTTTGTTATCATTACTTTTATTTTTATTATCATTACTTATATTTTTGTTATCATTACTTATATTTTTGTTATCATTACTTATATTTTTATTATCATTACTTATATTTTTATTATCATCATTATAAAGAACATCAACCGATAGTGTATTTGTATTTTCATTTGTATTCATTTTTTTTTTTATCATATCTCTATCATCATTAGATATATCAACAGGAATTTTCACTATAAAATTATCACTCATAATTAACTCTTTATTTGTTTCATCTAAATTTAAAATTTCTTTTGAATCATAATAATCACTTTTATCATCAATTTTTTTTTTTATATCTTTATATTCATTTAATAAGTTTACATCTTCTTTAGTTCTATTACCATAATTTATATTGCTTATATCATCTGATTCTACTTCTACTTCTTCTACATCTGCATCATTATCACTACAATTATTGTTACGTATTTTATTATTATTATTATTATTATTATTTTTTTTTATACTTTTTTCTTTATTTTTTTTTTTAAATTCTTCTTCTTCGCTGCTATCAGGATTATTATTATCAATATGTTCATCGTCTTCACTATCATCTGCTCTAAATGATAAGAAATTTTTCTTTTTATCTTTATCATATGGATCATAATTTTTATTTATTATTTTTTTATTTTTTTTTCTATTCTTCTTTTTATTCTTTTCATCTTTACAATATGCATCTTCCTGTTCCATACTACTTTTAATTAATAAATTATCACTTAATGTCTTTGGCAAATGGGTTGCATGTTCAATTAATCTAAGATTATATTTCGGATTAAATGTTTCTTTATTACTATTAACAATATTATCTATAACATTAAAATTTTCTTCTTTCCCTGTTCTTGCTCTTTTAAATTCTCTATAATTCATTTTTTTTATTAATTTGTCATAGTCCTTTACAGCTATTTTATCAAAATTAAAAGCATTCAAATTTTTTATTTTTATATGATCTAATGCTTTATCAGAGCATGACGATCCATTATCTGTAAATTCATTTAGATTATTGCTGAAATGATCGAAATTTTTAGATGATAATGATCTATTGAGATTATTATAATTATGATCTTCATCATCATAACTACTATAATAATTATCATGATTTCTTATTACATTAATTCTCATTTCTCCTTTATAGGTATTTTCAACACTAAGTTTTCTACTAATAAAATTTAAACTTCTATATCTATTATTATTATTATTATTGTTATTATTGTTATTATTATTATTTATATTATTATAATAATTATAACCACCATATATATTACTCATATTATTATATGTATTTTTATTTAAATAACTATATACATCACTAGTATCTTCATTTGCTGTTAAGTCATTAAGATAATTACTTTTGTCTCTCAAATTTTCATATACACTTTTTTTAGCACTGAAATTGATACTTTCATTATCTTCAAATTTTTTTCCTTTCTTATAATATTCATCATAAGGTAATTTACTAAGATTTGTATTGTTATGTGTATGGATATATATATTATTATTATCATCATTATTGTCATCATTTTTATCATTATTGTCACCATTTTTTTCATTATTGTCATAATTCTTTTCATTTTTTTCATTTTTTGTACTATTATCTCTTTCATTTTTGAACCCCTCCTTTTCACATACTATATCATTTTCATTTTCCTCATTAGCTTCATTCATGATCCTAGCCTTCATATCACAATTCAATATTTCACTTTTTTGAGCTTTATTATTTGTCCTGTTTTTTTTTTCATTAGATGAATAATCATCGAAACTTTCTATAACAGTCTGAGAGTCATAAGCTCTCTCCCAGAAAGATATATCACATGTACGTATATCCTGAAGACATGTATATATATCAGGTAATCTTAAATCGAACTCACCATATTTATTCATCTTCCTCCAATATAGCTCAGGTACAATTTTACTAGAAAAATGTAAAATATTCGTTCCTTTAAATAGCCAATAATTTTTTAAATTCTTTTTTCTTATATAAAAATTATAATCAATCATTTTTAATACCTTTTCTAAATAGACAATACGAAAAGGATTAGGAGGATATATATTTAAAAATCTATATAACCATTCAAATGTTAAACCTTGAATTGTTAGTATTAATAATACACTACCACTTATATAATAAGCTAATTCTTTTGTTAGTTTTTCATTTATTTTATTTTCTGCTTCTATACGTAATCCTAATACTAATACAATACCACCTCTTAAGCCACCCCATATTAATAACATAATTTCTTTACAATTAACTTCATATCCTATTTTTGAAAGGAAGGGAGTAAATATTAATATCATAACAGTACGTGCTATTAATAAATATACATATGTCAAAGCAATATATAAAAAGAAATATAAATTATCTTTAAAAACATTCTCCATCATTCCAAATGATATAATACCAGATATAATAAAAATACTAGAATTACCCATTAAAGCTAATAATTCTACAATTTCTTTATGTTTTCTTTGAGCTATCTCATCTAATGCTATATGACCATATGCATTAATAAATAATCCATAACATACAATTGATAAAGGACCTGATAAATTCAAATAATATTCAGATACAAAATAACACAAATAACACATTGTTATTGTAGCTAAGCATTGATTATAATAATGTTTTCTATATAAATTTATCCATGCAAATGTAATCATAGCCATACCAATACCAAAAACAGGACTTAAAAATAATAATTTCACAAACAACACAGCATATTGAGATGTATTCGCTTTATATCCTATAGTTAAATAAAAAAAAAATTGAAATAATAACACTGAACTACCGTCATTTATTAAAGATTCTACATGAAACATAGAACTTATTTTTGACGGTGCATCTACAACACCTAATATAGATAACACAGCTACAGGATCGGTAGAAGATAATATAGATGCTAATAAAAAACTACTAGATAAAGGGCTCTGTTCTTGTCTATACATAAAAGAATAATAAAATAATATACCTAATATACCTACTTGTAATCCTACACCCACAACAGCTAAACCTATTCCTCCATATAAAAAATTCTTAAATGCATAATAATTTATATCTTGAGTAGCTTCATATAATAATATTGGTAAAAGAATAAAATATAAAACAGAAGAATCAATATTTCTAGCATTAATTATAGATTTATGTAATGTATTCTCTTCAAACATATTGAAATTCTTAGCTATCACATATGTAATCATTCCATATAAAAACCATATAACTGACACTGGAATATTAAATTTATGAATTTTTGATAATATAAACTGTAACATAGTAGCTGAAATGAAAATAAAACAAAAAAATATTATACCTTCAGAAACTTCGTTAGAAGCTGTTGGCATCTGGTTTTTATTACCATCATCTGAATCATCAAATTCGTTATAATCATCATAATTATCTGAATTTTCAATATATGATTCATTTTTCTCTTTATCTCCTCTTTTTCCTCTCGAATCTTTTCTTTTTATTTCTTGTAAAATTCTATATCTTTTTTTTCCACTAAAAGAATAATCAACATCTTTTATATTTCCAAAATTTGAGGATATATCACCAAAAATACATAAATTTTTTATTTTCATATAATTTCTTTTATTGGACATATAACCAAAAATACATAAATTTTTTATTTTCATATAATTTCTTTTATTGGACATATAACCAAAAATACATAAATTTTTTATTTTCATATAATTTCTTTTATTGGACATATAACCAAAAATACATAAATTTTTTATTTTCATATAATTTCTTTTATTGGACATATAACATGTGTTATCATTATAATAATAATTATTATTATCAAATGTATCTAAAAAAATATTTTCTACATTTAAAATTCCATCTTTTTTTATATTAAAAATATACATATATAAAAAACTCCCACATTTTTCTTTAACAAAATTATTAATACTAAAAAGAGGCGCTATCCATTTTGTTTCATCATTATTATTATTATTATATTCATAAAAATATTTTTCTCTCCATAAAGTAACATCATTCTTTTTAAATAAACACAAAAATAATACAATCAATATTATTTTAATTAAACTAACTGGGTATATTCTTCTCTTCTCTTTTATATTACCTTCCTTTTTTTCATTTCCATAATATAAGCTACTCGTCTCTACATAAGTCATTTTTTCATTCTCATATAAATATTGCTATGTGTGAAAAATATATATATATCAAATAATATATATATATATTATATTTTTTCATAAAATTCTGTTCTCTTTATAAATCATTTCGTCTTTAACGAAAAAAAATAAAAATAAAAATAAATATATATATTTATATATATATATATATTTTTATTTATAAATACATATTATATTAGTACCATAAAATTATATTAAAACATATAAAAAATATACTAACAAAAAATCATACTAATTCTATATAAAAAAAAAAAAAAAAAAAATTGTCTAATTTTCGGCATAAATAAAATAAATAAGTACATGAATGAATAAATCTATTATATAATATATATATATATATATTTTTATATATATTTACTTATTTATTGATATACACATTTTAATTTATTATTATATAAAACACAAAATATAAAAATATAAAAATATAAAAATATAAAAATATAAAAATTTTCAGCTAATTTGAAAAACATAACTAAATTCAAAAATTAAGAGATACAAACATATAAACATATAAATATATAAATATATACATATATATATGTATCTTCTCTTTTTTTATTTTTTTCTAAATAATATAAAATATAAGTATATAAACTAACATAATAATATATATACTACTAAAAGTTTTTTCTCATATATATATAAACTATACAAAAAAAAAATATATATATATATATATATATATATATATATATATATATATACATATATATAAACACCATTTAGATAATTTTATATATATATAATATATACGACGTATTCTTAATTCTATATTTTATGTGATATAAATAAATATATACATTGTATTTATATTTTAATTTTTTTTTTATTTCTTTCTTAAATAAAATGAAAATATTTAAATAGTAACATACACATATAAAAATATGGAAAAATATATAATATATATATGAGCAAGGCAAAAAAAAAAAAAAAAAAAAAAAAAATTATATATATATATATATATATATATATATATATAATAATTAAATACCTTTATTCAAAATAACAAAAAAAATAAAAAAATATATATAAATTATACAAAATAAATATAAAAGTGAAAAAATTAATAAATATTATTATTATAATTATATATAAATATAAAAAAAAAAATTATTTTTCATATAATATATTTAAGATTTTGAAGAAACTCCTTGAGATACAATAAAGTGGACAACATATAAAAAATATTTAAACATATTTAATAATAATACTATGTAATAAAATATTATAAAATGAAGAATTAAAACAAAAAAAAATAAAATAAAATAATAAAATAAAATAAAATTATTAATAATAATAATTATTATTATTTTTATTATGTATATTTATATATTTATTAATTTATATATGCTATAATAATATTAAAAATCTATACATAAGTATTATTTATATATATAATATTATTATATAAATAAATACATTTTTTTTTTTTTTTTTTTAAACAAAATACTAGGAAAAAAAAAATATATATATATAAATATATAAAATATATTATACATATATATATTAAATATATATTATATGTATGTATATATTTTTTTCTTTTTTGAATAATATGAAGTCTATATTATGTCATATAAAATAAATATTATAATACATATATTAATATATATATATATATATAATGATGCTGTTATTATAATTTTTAATAATCATTTTTTTTTTTTT
>NC_041705.1:110000-140000 GCF_900097015.1 Plasmodium sp. gorilla clade G2
AAAATGACCTTAACACATTTAGATAATACAAGAAAACAAAATATATACTTACCAATTTGTTATACTAAAAATAATAAAAATATAAAACAAAATAAAGCATATTTTATTTATTCATATGGTTCTTGTTTTACATCTCCTCTATGGTTTTTTCATTCTCTACAAAATTTGAAAGAAGGACAACAAATTATTATACCAATTGCAAAAAATAAAAACATGTTTAAACAAAGCCAATTTCTTTATCATATCATATATGAAAATGTAGGAATAACAAACAATGTAGAGAACAATCAAAAGGATAATAATAATAATAATAATAACAATAATAATAATAATAACAATAACAATAATAATAATAATAATACGAATCATCAAATAAATACACAAGAGAAACAAGGGGCAGACACAAAAAAAAATTTGTACACTCTAAATAGTTCTCATGAAAAAAATATAAAAACAAACAATCATGCATACAAACAAAATAACAAACATAAAAACAATTTTATAGAATCACTTATATCCAACCGAAATCAAGGTAAAGGTTTTTATCTTATTAAAAAATTTAAAAAAAATCATGTCAACAAATTTTGTAATGACTTCTTTAAATTGCATCAACATTATATGGAAAAAAATAAACACGAAAAAAAAATTAAAAGTATCAAAAATATTAAAAATATTAAAAATATTAAAAAATTATTAAATGTCCATAACAAAATCAACTATTATCATAACTTGTTCATGCATTTTAAATTTAAACTTTTTCATAGAAAAATTATAAAAAGAAAAAGAAAAAATATACCAATAAGCACAAAAAATATTATCAATAATAAATTATTACAAATATGTATGACTCAACAAAAAGAAGAAAAAAAAAAAAAAAAAAAACAAGATAAAAATCATAAAAAGACAAATGATCTCTATAAAGAACAATATAAAAAAAAATATAATTCTACTAAAAGTTTTGAAAAAAAATTAAAAAATGTATATTTTGATCGCTTTTTTTATAACAAAGATACTATATTAAAAATAAAAGTTATTAAAATTATTTGTAAAAAAAAAGATCCATGGAATATGAATATATCAGAACAAATAGAAAATATTAAAATTTATAATGATATGGGTAATAAATTTACTCAAGCCAAATTATATTACGCTGCTTCAATTCAATATAAAAAAGCTTTTGATATATGTAGATTTTCAAAAATATATAATTTAATATTTGAAGAAAAAAAAAAATTACAACATATACTTAATGATTATCAAAATAATAATCATACTGAACAAACACAAGAACTAAATTATCAAAGACAACTACTATCATATATTGAAAAAATAATAACTAATTTATCTATTACATTTTATAAAATCAATAATTACAATGAATGTATAATATATGCTGAAAAAGCCTTTATTATTAACCCACAAAATGTAAAAGCTATTTATTGGAAAAATATGTCATATTTAGCTCAAAATAAATATACACAAGTTATTCAAAATTTAAATAATCCTTTTTGTTTAAACAATGAAACATTATTAAAATTATATAATTCTGCTAGGTTCATAAAAAAAAAACATGATACAAATTTTAATTCTCTATTTTATGCTATGTATGATAACAAAAAAATATAATACATAAAGGAAAAGACATATATATATATATATATATATATATATATATATATATATATATATATATCAAAGGTTATATTTAAATTACATTGATGAATATATATTTTTTGTTACTTATTTTTTTATATTATTTTATATTATTTTAGAGTTTTTTTTTTTTTTTTTTTTTTTTAAAGTTCTCTATATGTAACAATATATATATATATTTATTATTTATGACGTTTTAAGGGTAAATTCAAAAAAAAAAAAAAATTTTTAAATTTCAGATATATATTTACAATTCATAAATAATATATATATATTTATAATTAAAACCATGGAAACCATGTTCTTTTTGCATTTTTTAAATTCTTCTTATTCATAGACATTTCCATAAGATCAACTACAGATTTATTTATATCATCTACTGATATATTTGTTATCTTCTTATATTTCATATTTTTTTCTTCATCGTTATATTTATTATTTTCATAATTTTTTACATACTTATATTTATTATAACTGTTTTCGTCATTTTCTATTGCTTCTTCATTTTTTGCATGTTCAATAGTGCATTTTCCATTCTTTTTTTGATTTCTTATATTTTCTAATGCCTTCTGTTCTAATAACTGATGAACATTCTTAAGTTCCACATCATTATATGCAATAGTTATATTTTTCTTATACTTCCTTTTTCCTTTATTATTACAAGAATTATTTTCTCCATGCTTTATTTCTTTTATTCCTTCTATATTTTTTGGCATATCAATCATTTGGTTAATTCTATCATTATTATTATTATTATTATTAAACGAATTTATTACTACAACCTCATTGGTAATATTATTGGTACATTCTTTTATTTTATTATTTTCTTCACTCATATCTCTTATATGTATATCTTGCAAATTGTCCATATTTTCATTTACTTCTTTTTCCTCTTTTACTGTTTGTTGTTGCACAATATTATCTTTTTTCTTCCTTTTATATTCACGTGTTCCACCGTTTTGAACCCTCTTCTTATCAACTTCATCATAATTTAAATATTCATTATTATTGTCAGATGACATTTCTGATAACGATGTAATGTCTTGTAAATCCGAAAAATATTCGTACACATTTATGTTGGACTTTTCATTTGATTTTAATTTATTATCAGCTTTCCTTTTTTCTAATTTATTTTTATATAAAAATTGCACACGACCAAATATTGTACTAACATAATTTTCAGCATTTTTTAATATATTTCGTTTTTCTATATCATCAATATGTAAACACTTTATATATTCATTTATTAATATTTCTTTATTCATTTCATTATCATTTTCTTTTTTATCTCTATTTTGGTGTATATATTTATATTTAATTCTACCTTTATTTTTTTCCATGAAATTTCTATTTTTTTTCTGAACATGTAAGGCAAAAAAATCATCCGAAATAGCTAGATTCAGAAAGTTTTTTATTTCCATTTTTTTCTTTTTAATAGCCATAATGGATGAATAAAAACATAAAGGAAAACTTCCATGTAATCCTTGATATCCAATAAATTCTTTTATATTTCTTGTTAATCTGAATGCTAATTTTTTCCTATTTATATCTTTTTTCATGCTAAAATCTTTATATAATGCTCTTCCTTCAAAATACGCTGATCTGCCTGAACATTTGGATATAACTATATTCTCTAAATTAGTATTAAGTTGAAAAAATACATAATTCAACATGCACAATATAGAATAATTTTTCACAAATTGATCATGGAAAATGCTATAATTTTCTATATTATTATGTATAGAAAAAAAGTAATTTTTCAAAATATCATTTGGTATCATTTTGCATATTGTGTTAAAACTTTTTCTTAAGCTTTTTTTTTCACATTTTCTCAAAATTTTATAAAACCATTCTTCATTGCAAAAATATTTTATTAATTCTTCATATGTTAAAGAACAATAATATTCAAAATTTGATATATGTATTTTATTATTTGATGGACTATTAACATTCATATTAAGATTTTCTCTGTTGGAGGTTTTTGTCTCACCTACTAAATCGTTTTGACACGGGAGCATTTTCAACAACGTATTATATTCGCCCTTACTATTATTATTATTATTGTCATTATTATTGTCATTATTATTGTCATTATTATTGTCATTATTATTGATATTGTTGTTGTTGTGTGTATGTATGTCTTGATCTTCCCTTCTTGTAAAACATGTAATATCATTTTTGAGTTGCATACCATCATTAATAGACATATGCATATTCTTTTCTTCACATTTTAATTTATTTTCTATTTCTTTTAATAATAACTTGTGAAGAGAACTTTGAACCATATTTCGATGATGCAACATTATATTATCCATAGAATATTTTTCATTTTTCATAACAGAAATATATTCACTATAAATTTGATGTAGGGTAATATCATCCTTGGGTTGTTCCTTTAATATAATAGATGGATGTATTTGTGTATTAAAATTTATTTTAAAAGATAAGCCCCTCTTCTTCGTTTGTGAATAATTAAAGAATATATTATTTAATAAAACTTGGAATAACATAAATTTATGCTCAGATTTATTCCTTACATAATTGCGTGGTTGTTGTGTATAATAATAAATATTTCCATCGCTTGTTAAAAAACTAACTTTTTTTAAAATATAATTATTTGACATATTATATGTCACTGAAGAATTTACCTTAATAATTTTGGAAGGAGAAAATGTATTTAAATTATAATGATAATTTAAATATTCTCCAATATATTTCAATCTCTGTTTTGGCAATTCAATAGGAATATCAAATTTATGCAATGCATCACATAAGGTATAAGAACAATCTTCTAAATATTGTGTTTCAATTAATTCTGATAAATATATAGATAACATATATTTCCACTTTTTTAAAAAGGATATAAAATATGATAACATAAAACGTGAATTATCATCCATTGATAATATATTTTTTGAATATTCATTTATAACACTAATATTATCAATATCTTTATTTTGTATATAATTTTTTTTATTTTTCATCTTTGTTGTGTTCAATTTTTCAATACATCCATTTTTTTTTAAAAATTTTATATCCTTTTTAAATTCTTTCCAAAACATATTCATATTTTTAACAACATTTTTATATTTCCTATTATGCATATTTTTATTCTTTTTCAATTTTTTCTTATATCGTTTATACAAAACATTGTTCATTACATTGTTCATTACATTGTGCATAATTTCGTTTATATGTATTTCGGAAATGCCAATGTCCATACAATTATGAAATAGTTTATTTATAAAATGGTACGTTTCTTCAAAAGCTTCGAATTTATTATAATTTAATATTTTATTACACATGTAATCTAATGAAAAGAAAACATCAGAATATTTATTTTTAAATACACTTATTAATTGATCAAAACCATCTATATATATATCGGAAAATTGATAAGTATATTTATTATTTTTTATATCATTGCTAGTTTGATAAGAAGCACAACCATTATTATCTTCATCATTTTTATAATCACAAATATTATTCTTATTACTATTACTATTAATATTACTATTACTATTACTATCATTATTATTATTATTATTTATATTATCAAGGGCTAACAAAACATTGTCTTTATCTTTTTCTTTGTTCAAATTAATTTTTACGGAGCTAGCCATTTTTTCTTTACAGCCAATTTCTAAATTGTACATGCTAGAAATATTCTGAACATGTTCAGAATTTTTTTCGTTCAACTGTAATATGCTATTATTTATATTATTATTATCTTCTTCGTTTTTAAATTTAATTCCATTTTTACTTTTGAGAATATCATGACAAGTGTCATAAAGAGACTTATCCCCATTATTATCTCTTTTATTTTTTATTTCATTTAATTGATATAATTTCTTTTTCCTATAAATATAAATTGTTCTAAAATCATAAAAAATATCTTGCGGAAAATTTCGCATTAATATATAAAAAATTTTATGGAAATATAAATAGTTCTTTTTATTTACGTTAATATTGTTTATTAAAAAGGGATAATAAAAGAGCCATATATTTGGACATATACTTTCATTATATTTATTAAAAACTTGAAATATACTATTATCTTTTGTATCATAATTTAACATATGCAATACGTTACTCATATAATAATAACCTTTATTAATATTTAAACTTGAATAAATTAAATAACAAATTATCGAACTTAAGCAAAATGAAGTATTTTGACTTTCTTTGAATAATTTATTACAATAATCTCCCCATATAACCCATGAATTATTTTCTAAAGGATAAATTTTTAATGATGAAAGGAAACATTCTTCAATCAAATCACTATCAAAATGTTTCATTTGTTTCATATTACAATTACATGAATAATCAGAATTTAATTTCATTTCTATTTTTTTTTTTCTTTCTTTCTTAACATTCTTTTTTTCAGTATTTTTACAATTATCACCACCAATCATGTAACAACATTTATTATTCTCAACATTAGGTGTTTCAATATTATTGTTATTTAAATTATTATTATTATTATTATTATTCTGTTTCATATTATTTTCTTTATCTGTACTATTATTTATATTTGGTAATACAATATTATCCTGCACATTGTTCATTTCTTTGTTAATAGAAATTTTCTTATTATACCTTCTTTTTTTTTTAACATTAGTATCATTATTCTGTTCGTCTACCATTATATCAATATTGTGAAGCTTCTCTTTTTTTTTCGCGGGTCTAATATTATTATTACCTACCTCAGTCTTAATATTGTCTATCATATGATTTTTCGAGGGTTCATATTTTTCTACATTATAAGAAATGTTATTAATTATATTCATATTTGAATTAATATTTTCTTTTGTAAATACATCCCTTTTTATATTTAAATAATCCTTTTGATGATATATAAGATCCTTATGAATACATTGACCTGTACATGCATTATGAGTATTTTTATGATTCATTTCTATAAAATTATTTTTATATAAAAATATAATGATTTGTTTAAGATTAGATAATATTTTTCCTTTTATATAAAAAAATTCACTTCTAAATTTCTCATAACCAACCATAGGTAAAGTATCAAAATTAAAATTGTTGATTATATTTAATGAATTTATATAACACTTAATTTTTTTTATAACTTTGAGAAGGAATTTATTTTTTTTAAATTTTTTTAAATTAATACATATATTAAAATATTCACGTTCCATATTTGTAATATAGAAATAGTTATCTTCCTGTGATATTTTTACTTTCTTCTCTTTTTTGTTGTTATTTTTTTTATCATTTAATAATTCGACTTCATCACACATAGTACTATATCTATCTAATAATTTCTCAGCAATATTATAATTCACATTATTAATTTGACCATTGTTTAATATTATATCTGCACAGTTGTTACCATTTATTAATTTTCTTAAATTCATTTTTATTATCTCAAGGTTATATATATAATTATTTTTCGTACACAATTTTTTATTATTATAATTTACAAAGCTTTCATATATTTTATCAAAATAATTGTATGACAGTTGGTTTTTTTCTCGCATGTTTTTTATTAAATTTATTAGGATATATGTTTTATCATTTTCTAAATATTCATAATGAGTAAAATGATCACATGTATTAACATAGGAATTGTTAATAAGGCGTGGATGATAAAAATATGGATTATCACAATTATCATTATAATTAAAATTTTGATTGATTTTATTCCTTTCTATTTCATTATTTGATATCATTTGATATATTTTTAAAAATGTATTTTTCCACATTTCTACGTATTTTAAATTATGTATATCATTGTCATAAAAAAAAAGACCTTCCTGCTTTTTACATATATTACACAAATTATCTAATAAGTTTAATAATTTTGTTTCCTTCTCTTTTTTTCTCACATTTTTTTCTTCAATAACAACATCATCCCTTATTATCTCTATACTTCTATGAGCTTGTTCAAATATTTGTGAATGTAAAAATAATAGATCCAATGAATCATATTTATTAGAACTTAATAAATCATTTACATTATAAACTAGGTTATGCATACCATTATTTATAATTTCGAGCATGCTGTTAATTTGTTTTTTTCTAATATCAAACTTAAAATTATTATTTAAAAATGTGTTCTTATTTGTATCACACATATGTACAGAATATTTTTGATTCTTCTCAAAAAATATTTTGTCTTTAAAATTTGTTTGTGTCATCGTATTATTATCTTTATCATACATATAATCTAATAAATTAGAATCTTTTTGATACAGCTTGTTTATTATATTATTTATGATTGCATGTTCTGAATTAGGTTTTTCCACAAAAGTTTTTTCAGATTTGTCGTTAATTTTATTTAAAGAAGATAGATCATGTATTTTATTTGTGTGATTCAAGTGGGTATTATTATTATAATAATTATTATTATTATCAAAGAGGTTTCTTTTTTCATTCATTTTATAGGAATTATCTATTATATTTGAATTGTTTGTACTTTTAAAATAATCATGAATTGATTTTTTTATTTTCTGATTTTTTGTATTTCCACAGTTATTATAATGATTACCATGACTAGAAATATTACTACAAATATTATTATTATTACTACAAATATTATCATTATTTTTATTATTATTGTTTATATTTTGGTTTTGTTTTTTTTTTATATTATGACTATCCAAATAATATATATTATCATTTATTAAATTATATATATCATTTAAATTATTCAAGTAATTATTTCTTGCATATTTATAACTACAATTAAAAATATCATCACTTTTATTTTGTGTATATGATTTATTATTAAAATAATTTTGAATCATATAACAGTTATTGATATTTTCATTTATATTATTAATATTCATATAATTTTGTATACAAGATGTTTTATTAAAATATTTTAAATTATCAATCCAACTTTCTTTACATATATTAATTTCTTCTCTAGTTAATTTCATATTTTGTGAATTAATAAAATGACTAAGATATAAACATTCATTTTTAGAATGAATATTAAGATGATTATTCAATATTAATTTGTCTAGTTGTATATTTTTAATATAATATTTTCTTAATGCATATATATTATCATATGAATTCAAATCATTATTAATATCTATAAGAAAATTAACAAGTTGTTTAAAATTATTATCATGGTTTATATTTATGTCTCCCTCATTTTGTATCCATATACTGTTCCTCTTCTTTTTATTGTTATCATTATTACTTTGTTGTATCATTTTTTTATTCTTATTAATAATTTTTTCTTTTCTTAAAATATTGTATAACCATGCTTGCAATATATATCTAGAAATTTGATATGTCCCCAAATTTTTGGAACAATAAAAAATAATTTCATAAGGTATAAAAATAAACTTATTAATTTTTAGAATACTAGTTAGCACTGTTTCTAATATATTTATATTGTTATCATTTTGAAATGAATTATAAGAATTATAAGAATTATATCTATCATATATATCATATGTATCACATGTTTCATATGTATCATATCTATCATATGTATCAAACGAATTTGTCTTAAAAGGTGTGTCTTTCAAAAAATCGTATTTTCTAACCATATTACACTTTTTCAACTTATATGTATCATATATTTGTATATAATTATTTATAAATCCTATTAAAGACATATTCAATATTTTCATTTCCTCGTTATTCAAAGAGTAAACAAGCTCAGGAAATAATTCTATCCATACATATCTACAATATTTTTTATATGAATATATTATGTTTAATAATGATTTAAACATATATTTGGATTTTCCAAATTTTTCTTTACATTTATTGATAAATATTTTCTGTTCCATACAATATTTTTTTAATTTCATTTTCCACAAAAAAAATTTTAAATTGTATTTTTTTATCTCATAATTAGAAGGAATCAATTTTTTTCTCTTCACATATTTGGAATATGCCCAATGATTGTTCATATAAAGGTTAAGTTCATATATTTTTGATGATTCATTTGTATATTTATTTGTATTTAATTTTTTATTTTTTCCATTTTTATTGTGACATACATGTGGGATTAATCCCTGCATTTTATTTTGTAGTGATACATACACATCAATATTTTTTTTAAAAAATGAAAATAAAACGTTGATCCATAAAGATATAAAATATTTATCTATAATATATTTATAATATTCATTATTAAATAAGAAATGTATACATCCCAATAAATTATTACATACAAAATATTTTTTAAATATTTGTGTGCATGTATATTGAATAGATGGAAACAATGAAAATATTCCTCTTAAAATATTTGGTAATAAAATATGTATTGTTTTATTCATTACATTTTCTATATTATTTTTTTTTATTATTATTTTTTTTCTTTCTTCTTTAAGAAAACTTAATAAAATATCATAATATTTTATATAACAACAATAATCATTCATATAATCAAATACAATTAATCCTTTTAATATTTCGGCTTTCTCTTCACATGTTAGAACTATATTTTTAATATCACATGTATTATTTTGACATATATATGGATATGAATACCTTTTTAATTTTATCTTTTCTTCATTACTAACAAGAAATAATTCTTCATATAAACAAGATTCCATAATATTTTTTTCATAAAGGTATTCAAATGTATTCATACACTTTTTAATTCCTTTTATTTTACTTTCTTTTTTTAATATTTTATTGAAATAATTTTTATTAAAATTTTCATTTCTTATATGAAAACAAGATGAATTATGTTTCAAGGTATGATTATTTTGTTTGGAATTATCATGATGGTTTACATGATGGTTTACATGATGATTTACATGATGATAGTTGTAAATATTTTGTAAATCTTTCACATATTTTATATTTTTCACATTATCATTATTATTGTCATACAATTTTGATTCCACGTCTTTATAATCCTTTTTATTTATATGTTGACAATTTTTTTTTTTTTTTTTTTCATGCATACATTTTCTCAAACTATCATCTGTATCTAGACTTGTAATAGTATCTTTCTTAGCTCTACTATTATATATATCAACGTTGTTCTTAAAATTTTTATTCTCTTTATCTAACATATTTATATTAAATATTTTATAATAACCAGATTTTTTAATTATTATATCTTTCTTTATAAATGCATTTAAATAATATTTCTTTTTCATTTCTCTCAATATTTTGCGCAATGTTCTTCTTTTCTTTTTATATATTAATCTATCCATACAAAAAATATAATTTGAAGATTTTTTATAATTATTATAACTATCTAGTAAATAATATTGTTTGTTATTATAATTTCTATTTATATATTTAATATAATTTTCATATACATATCCACTCATTTTAATTCTATCAAATAATTGAATTACTTTTTTACAACTCTTTATTGCATTCTTACTTTTGAATTCTTTATATATATATAATAAAGAATTATATAACTTTTCTTCATTACATAAAATGCTTTTATAATGACAATTTACTATATTTATATAATTATCTTTCACTATATGACATTCAAATATATTTAATATGAATAAATAAAAATTATAATGTCTTTTCTTTATTCCTTCTGTTTTTATAATATTTTGTAGTATATTGAAAAATTTTAATATATATTCTCTACTAACAAGATATATATTTGTATTGATTAAAAGTAATAATTTCTTAAGAACATAAATATAATAATTCATATTATTATCAATGTTGTTATGTCTTTTTCTTTTTGACCTGTATGATAAATAATATTTTGCTAGCTTCTCTAATCTCTTAATAAATTTTAATAAAACATATACAACTACATCTCTATAAACACATTCATTTTTATTAAACAAATAAAGTAACAACTCTAATATAGATACACTTGTTTCTAATTTTATAGTAAACATTATATTCTCATTACAATATATTATATTTTTTTTTTGTTTTTTTCCTTCTTTTTTATAGTCTTTCATTCCTTTAATACATAAAATAATTAACATGTTATGTAAATCTATTATTTTGTTATTCACATCTACATTTTCTTTATCCTCATCATATATATAACTGCATATATTATTATCATTTATATTTTCATTTATATTTTTATTTATATTATTTTTTCTTTTTATTATATTACTCAATAAATTATCTACATTAGACACAAAAAAATGATGCCTTAATATCATATGACTTAATAAACTAAAGACAAAACCATTTTCTTTTTTTTTATTATTACTTTTAATATTTATTAATAAAAAGAATATACAAGTTATCATATGTAAATTTTTACAAATATTTTCTTTACTCTCATATAAAATTAATATGTATAATATTTTATTTATACATTTAATAACATTTAAATTATAAATATTTATATATTCAAAACATGATCTATTACTATAATCATTCAACATAAATATATTGCTATCATATATGTTACTCTTTCTATATAAATTTTTATTCCTCATGTATGATTTTTTCAAACATGTAGTATTATAAAAATTATATATATTATCTTTCTTATTAATAATATTAATATTTTTATTAGTATCCATTTTATTTTTTTCTTTTTCTTTATTTAGATGTTCACTTGAATCACCTTTATTTTTTAAAATATCTATATTTTGTTTGATACAATATTTATTCTTTTTTTTTTCATGCTTTTTTTTTTTTAAATTATTATTTTTTATAAACTCAGAAGGAAATAATATACATGCTAACACACCATATATATTCATATATTTAACGTTTATATTTACATTTGCTTTTAATAAGTTTATAAGAATAGAAATACATTTATTTGTTCCACCATATGTTGAAAATTCAATCGAATGTTTTATTAGACTACATATAATAAAATTAAATAATATACTTATCAAATCATAATCTACATATATATTATCATATTTTTTTAATATATTAAAAATAGATATTAAAAAATAGTCACCACTTTTTTTATTATTATTATTATTATTATATTTTTTTTTTATGTTTATCATATAATAGTTTAATATTTTCTTTTTTAAATCTATCATCACATTATAATTTTTGTCATAAGAATTTGTTGTATTATTCTTACTACCTGATTCAAAATTTTTAATATTTCTTTCATTTTGGTTTCCTTCATTTTTTATATCAAAAATATCTTTATTATTATGAATAGTCTTCTTTTCTTCATTCATATTATTATCATCATTACATACACCATTATATATATCATAATAACCAGTATCATCCTTTATTTCTTTTTTTTTGTCACATAATTTATTATATATATGATTGTATTTAATTTCCTCTGTTGTTGATGAACCCATTAGGATTAATTCCTCTTCATTATTATCACAACATGCTATATTTTTTTTTAAAATTATATTATCATCTTTTATTGAGAATAAATAATTTACAGAATTAACCAGCATATTGAATTTTATAAAGTCAATAATACTATTCAAACATTTTATAAAAAAATTTATTCTTTTATTTGAACTATACTTATTTATTTTATCATCACATATAAAATATTTTTTACTCTTTAGAACATTAAATATAATATTTATAATATAAGGATAAAAATTAAAAAACTCATATTTATATTTAAATATAATTTTTATCATGTCTATTTTTTTATTTATATTTTTTTCTTTCTTAATACAATTAATAAAGATATTTTTATAATTTTTTACTACATCTGCATGAGCAATTACATTTTTTTTATTATTAAAAAGGTGTAGATGATTAAAAATAGAACCATCACTATAATTAATATAATTATTTTTATTATTATTATTATAATTATTTGTGTTATATATTGTATCTTTTAATATATAATTATCATGATATATATAACTCATATAATATTTTCTTATAAAATTTATGCACATATATTTTTTTCTCAACATATTATTATTATTATTATTTTTTTTTTTTTTTATAATCATTTTGAATATTTCTTTCATGTTGTAACTTGCTAGTTTTATATATTCCTTATCGTCTGAATCTATTAATATATTATATAATATACTTAGTAAAATATTACTATTATATTTATATATATTTATTATATTCTTTATACATAATTTTTTAATATCTCCTACACGATATAATATATATTTATTATTCTCTCTTTCAATATATTTAAATATCAAATGTCTATACCTTTCACTTTTAACCTTTTTTATTATATCAATAAATATATTACAAATAATTAATTTTTTCCTTACAACTATATCATTATAGTTAGGTTTATAATTCAATATAGATTTTAAGACATACATTATTTCTTCTATATATAAAAATAAACTATTATATTTATTATTATACATCGGATATGTCTTAAAATGATTCTTGTCTTTATAATAATATAAATAAAATAAACAATAAGAACTCTTTATATTATTATTAAAACCACTACTAATATCATTTATATTGTGTATGAAACTACAATTTAATAAATTTCTTATAGGTCCATATATTTTATTATTATAATTATTTGTATATATACTCTTCTTATCGTTATTAAAACTTCGTCTGTAGTTCATATCTTTATAATTAAAAGAATCATTAGTTTGATATATTCTTACAACATTGTTATTATTATTAATAATATTATTATTATTATTAATAATATTATTATTATTATTTGATTTATCTTTTATACCATTTAAAATGCTACCTCCTATATTATTATATTCATTTGTAGTACTGGACATGTCACTCCTACAACTCATACGTCTCTCCATATTTATGCTTACACTACAATTTATTGTTGCATGAGAAAATAATTTAGTGCTCAAAAACATGAAAACATTACTATTATTCATCTTATTTATATCATCACAAAAATTTGTTTCATCAAAATGTTTATTATTCAATCCACTCATCTTATCACGTATTTTATCACTTATTTTTTTTTTTCTCAGATTCATATAGTGTGAACCAGCGCTTGATTCAACATATTCCTTCAATAAAGGTATAATTAAAAATGATAGAGATGTTTCATAAAATCTATCAAATGCAGACAAATTAAAAATACGTAATATTTCTATTAATTTAAAAAATATATATCTCTTTTCTCGATATAACAAACTTTTTATAGCATGCTTTTTAAAAAATCGTTCTAAATAAGAATAACTAATACTTTTTTTTTCTACACATAATATAAAATTAAATATAATAAATATATTCGTTCTAAAATAAAACAAATTTTTATTATATTCCATATTATCAAATATCATTTTATTTTTTATATTTTCATCATTATTCTTATTATCTTCAAAAATAGATTCTTTCTCATTTTTAATATTAAAAGGAAACGTATTCATATTTTTTATGTCCCCATTAGTAATATTTATATTATCATTGCCATTTACAATTTTGCTTCTTAGATGTAGAATTAAATCTTTTGAATAATGAAAAAATATTATAAATATCTTAACACACCTTTTACACATCTGGTCATTCACAAAATATAAAAAGTTTTTATTTTTCAGGTTGATATATTCAGTTATCATAAAACAAATACATATATACAAAATTTCAATGAGACATATTTTATTTTTTTTAATTCTTTCTTCATAAAAATTTAAAAAAATAAATGAAGAATTGTATTTTATTAACGTATGTAAGATATTTATTACATTACTTAGATTATTTAAAAAGGGGATCTTACTAATAGGGGAAACAACAACATTATTATAAGAAATATCTTTTTTATAATTATTATGTAAATTATTATTTATATTTACATTTATATTTTCATTTATATTTTCATTTACATTTATATTTTCATTTACATTTATATTTTCATTTACATTTATATTTATATTATCTTCCTTTTTCTTTTTATTATCATTTGTTTTGTTTGTTGTATTCACCTCCATATTTTCATTCATAGGTAAATATAACCCTCCACACAAATTATACACATTATTTTCATTATTCCTATTATCATTAAACTTTTTATTTATATAATCTTTAAACTTATTGTAGTCATAACCTATTATATCTCGCATATCCTCATCATGCACACTAATTATATATATACTAAATATATTATAAAAAAAATATATATTATTACTAGCCATTTCTGATATATATCTTAATAGAATATTTATCAATGAATGCGACTTTTTACAGACATATTTTCTTAGATCTATCATTTTCTTATTATTTAATAATGATATAAATAAAGAAAAGATATTTTCATTATTACGATGATATAGAAAATATTTATAACAATGCTCATAATTTTTACAACATAATAAATTTAAACTATATATATATAAATTATTTAAACATAAACTATTATTATTAGGACATATATAATACTCAAGAATATCTTTTTCTTCTTTTCTTCTTCTTATCAAACCATTTATATTATTCTCATATATATCCTTTTCATTATTATAACACATATCAACAGTATCTAAAATATTTTTCTCTTTCTTATTAATATTTATATTATTCTTCTTATTCATTTCTTCATCTTTTATATTCATACTAACCTTTCTATCAATATCAAAATAACTTGTAATTAAAGACTGTTTTGTATTTGACTTACAACCTTTTTCAAGAAAAGAATTCTCTAACGCTGTCATATTTGCAAGTGTTATATCTTTTATAATAATATTATCTTTCTCTTTTATCTTCTTTTCTTCACTCCATATATTATTTAAAAAATGATTATAATTGTTTATGCCACAAATTCTGTTATTGAAATACCCTTTCTTGTCTTTTTCATATAGACTTAATAACAAATGAATGATTTCTTTAAATTGATCATATGATAATTTAGGAATGACAAAAAATGTATTAAATATAATTATGATGTGCTCCATATTTTTATAACACATCGGATTATCATCAATACGCTCATAAAATAATTTTATATATTTTATAAACCCTTCAATTAAAAAAGAAGAAAACAAATCTGGAAATAAGCAATATATTTTACTTAGTCCAATAATATAATTACTTTTTAATATATGTGATTTATTTTTTAAAACATAAGATAAATTACATAACAATCCTTTTAAATATATTTTTAAATCCTTCTTATTTAATTTTGTAGTATTCATATTGTTTTTATATATATTAATACTTTTATTATTAAAATTTTTATGAGAATTTTTTATAATTCCTTTATCTATGGATATATTATTTTTCTTTTTAATAATAAATTTATGACTTATGTTTGTTTTATATATACTGTTATTATTATTATTATTATTGGTGATACCACACAAATCATATTTGTCATACAAATCATATCTGTCATTCTTATTAAATATGTCATTCTTATTATATATGTCATTCTTATCACACATGTCATTCTTATCACACATGTCTATCTTATCACACATGTCTATCTTATCACACATGTCATATTCCTTACCTGTAACATTATATGTTGGAACGCTTTTTCTCAAGTCATCCTTTTTATTATTTCTATTACCTCGTTTGATTAATCTATAAATATTATCATCATAACGTTTTAATATTTTCATACTCTCTTGAGGCTTTATTATTATTTCTTTATCCTTTTCATGTATATGTATTATATTATTCAACGTTTCTTCAGCTTTACTACATAACCCACTATCTGTGCTAAATAAAAAATTCAATAACACTTCAATACATCTATAATATAATGATACACTCTTTTTATTTATTTTTATATTTATTGATAATAAATGATCTCTATATAATGGATGTTGAAAAGATATTTTTATCAAGTTCATAAAATATAAAAAAAATTCAATAACAATATGTTCTTCTTCTTCATCATCATTTTTTTCTTTCTCCACTATTAATTCATTCTCTTCTTCATCTACATCATCATTAAACTTTTTTTTTTTACAATTATCATCTTGATAATCATCATTGTAACTTTCTTCGTTCACATTATCTTTCATTCTGTCATCATAATTATTTTCTATTTTTTTCTGGCTTTCCTTAAAATTATTATGATTATTTAAACCTTTCATTTCATTCATATATTTGTTATTGTATTTCTTTTTATTATCATTCTGATCATTTACATTATCTACATTATTAATTTTATTATCAGATATATCAATTCCAACCTTTTTATTAATACCATAATTTTTATAAGAAACATTTTTATCATTATTAGGGTTATTATTATTTAATAAGGATAGGTCCGAATTATTTTCTATCCCTACATTTATATTTTCATTTATATTTTCATTTACATTTACATTTACATCATCGTCATTTTTAATATTTAATTTGTCTTTTAAATTATAATGAAAATAATTAGTAATTTTATTTATTGCATTTCTAAAGAAAGATTTTTTTTTATATCCTCCTTCTGTTGACGCTCTAGAAATATTTAATTTTCTTGTATTGTAATCATTCTTAGAATAATTATCTTTATCCTCATTAATAATATTTCTATCTTTATCATTTGTCGTAATATTTCCTCTCCTTCTTTTTATGTCTTTCTCTACAACATCATCATTATTATTATTATCATCATTATTATTATTATCATCATTATTATCACTATTATTATTATTATTTTTATTTTTTGCCTTCCTTCCACGCTTATTATTTAATGAAGTACTACTTTTATATTTCCTCTTATTAATTACAGGATAACTTTGAGCAAGCATATTCATCGACATCTTTTCATTATTGTCGTCAGTTTTATTCTTATGGTTTGAAAACATATCTGTTATTTTCATTTGTGACATATCCTTACTTTTATTTTTATTTATTATCTCTTCACAATTAATATTCCTCGTACTATCCAACAGCTTATTATCAAAATATATCGAATAATACGAATTAGACAACTTATTTGTTTTTTTATCATCTTTAAAATTATTCACACCATTTCTATCATCCTTCTTTTCTTTTTCATCATTTTTAAAATCCATAGCAACAACATTTTGCTCATCCTTATTTTTAAAAGATGAAATTATATCCTTGCATGCAATATTTTTTTCATCTCCATTATTATAATTATATTTTCTGATCTTATCTGATAATACATTATTATTATTACTATTATTATTATTATTATCTTGAACAGGAACGCGAGAACCTACAAATAGGTCCTCATTTTTTATATAATCGTTATCATCCTTATTATAAAAACGTGATTTATCATTTTTTTCATTAATATTATAATGATATATATTTTTTTTGTTTTTCTTCATATAAGTATAATCTACATTTTCTTCTTTATCATATATTAAATCTATATATATACTATTATAAGCATAATTATTTGTCTTTTCACATTGTATATATGAATTCATATTATTATTTATACTTTTATTATTATTCATTGAAATATTATAAGTATATTTATATTTTTTCTGATCCTTCTTTTCAATATGCTCAATAATATTAAGAACAATAACTATTATGTTACTAATAATATTCTCATCAAATTTAATACTTGGCTTTTCATTTAAAAAAAAACATAAATAATCTAAATAAGATATTTTTAATTTTAAAGAACATTTTATAAAATTAGATATACAAAAATATTTAAATAATAATGTTTCTAAGGATAATTTATTTTTCATTCCATATATATCATTATTCATTAAAATTAAATCATTAATATTAGTTCCTAATATTTTGGATATTATAAAAAAGCACTTTTTTATAAATACTCTATTAAAATAATTAATATTATCACCATTCATATTAATATTATTATTATTGTTGTTGTCTTTATATAAACTCTTAATACACATATTTAATATATTATATAACAACCTATTCATTTTTAATATCTCTTTTTTATTTCTTCTATTTTTTTCTTTACCAGTTAAAATATTCCATGTATATATTTCATCATTTTTATACCAAAAATTTGAACCCTTTAAATAAATCTTTTTGTAGCCACACATCTCATACATATTATTATTTTTATTTAACTCTCTTTTTTGCACATGCATATTTAATAAATCACTTTGATCTTTTATATTTCTAATTATTTTATTTTTTACATACATTAATAATTTATGCTCTTCCATTTTTTTTACACATATATTATATTTATCATAAGAATTTTTATTCTCAATATTACAAATATTTTTATCCTTAGTAACATCTATATGTTCCTCTTCATCCATCGAATATATATTGTCATAGTTTTGCATCATGCTTTTTAAAATATATATATTCATATCTCCAACATATCCAATAAATAAAGATGATAATAATAAACAAAAACATTCTTCAATAAGACGTGGAATTATTTTATCATATATTAATATATTACTCTTCTCATAACAATTTAATAAAGTATCTATCATCTCATATATATTATATTCTATCCAATATGGTGGAATAATTCTTAATACTCTTATAAATAATAATAAGCCAAAAATCTTCTTCTTCATTTTATTATTTCGACATATATTTAATATACATTCACATATATCACAAAAAAATCCAGATCTCAAACAATTTTTAATATTTACAGCTTGCACTTTTAATACACTTTTTATAACTTTTTCAATTATATTTAAACCCTCCACACTCATTTGTATACACATTGGATCGTATTCAATTATATTACACATGCATAAAATAAATTGCGATACATCTATTTCATTGTTATGATTTTTTATATATATTAAATTTACATCTTTTATTAGTATATAACGATTTCCTAATATCAAAGATATTCTTCTAATAATATTTTTTACTAAATATTTTAATTTATATGCCCAATTTGTATCATTACATATACTATAATGAGAATTTACATTTTTTGATTTTTCATCAAATAATTTGTTATTATCATGTCTTATATTATTTAATGTATTTACTCTATCTTTATTTCTCATTATACCATTTTTACATCCTTTGTTCTCCTTATTTAATATATAATTAATTTCTATCACCATAATTAGAAAGCAATACATCAATTTTTTTATATTATCCATTTCATTGTTATTACATAGACAGTTATATTTATATATATATTTTTCACATGAACATGATTGAAAGGAATATATATATTTATTATTCCTCCTTTCTTTATTTCTGAATATTATAATATCTCCCATTTTATTATTTAAGCCTATATTGCTTTCTCCATCTTTTGAATTATTACCATTATCATCTTGATAATCTTCTTCAATGAATAATTTATTCTTTTTACTTTCAATCAAATTATTATGATCCTTCTCATAAAAGTCCCTTTCATCCATTTTATTCATATCAACATGTACAGAATGTTTTTTCTTTTCTTGTTTTTTTTTACTAGTAGCACCTTGATTTTTTATAAAATCATCATTCCTTAAACCCACATTCATCATATATTTATAATATTCTGATATGCATTTTGAATGATTTAAAATAAAAATAAATATAGAAATAACGATTCTATAACAATGGATTCTTTGTTCTGTTTTAATACAATCCAAGCAAACATCACTTGCATGGAAATATTTATGTTTATTATTTTTATTAAACATTTTATTACTTTGATAATAATTATTTGAATTGTCTATATTATATATATTTTTATTATTCTTATAATAAGCCTTATTATTATTATTATTATTATTATTATTATTATTATTATTATGACTATGTTGATCATTACTTTTTCTTTCTTTTTCGCAAAAATTTTGTTCCCCCATAATATTTTCATGTTCTATATGAACTGCACCTTCATCATACATATCATAATTAATATTAATATTATCATTATTATTCATTGTGCTATCTTTTAATTTTTTATTTTGTCTCGTATTATTAATCTCATCATTATTAAATTTTCTCTTTTTTAAAACATTACAATTATTAAAATTAAAAATACATGGTACATTCTTCTTATTTCGTAAAGCCTTTTTTATTTTAATTTGACTATATATCTTTTCATGTACCATTTTATTCATCAAACAACTAGCTCCATTATTTCTTAATATATTCATTTTATAATCGTCATTATAATATAAATATTTACTTTTATTATTCTTCATAAAACGTTTTAATATCTTATAACAATAATTTAGTGTCTCTTCTAAGTTCATGTGTTGTATAGAATATTCAAAATGATTATCATTAAGGGTAGGTTTATCATCTCTAGATGTACTATAAAATTCATATAAATTGTTATTAGTAATATTGTTATTATTCAAACCATTTATATTTAAATTATTATAATTATAATTATAATTATAATTATTATTATTATTATTATTATTATTATTATCTTTTATGTATTCATTAGCACATGTTTTTTTTTTTTCCTCTGCATCCACTATTATTGTATTCTCATCATATTGATTATAATTATCAGTGATATTTTTTCTCTTTCTATCTTCAATTTCATTATTACTTTTATTTATAATTGTTTGCTTTTTTAATAAAAAGCCTACCCTTATAAAAGATCCTCCAAAATTCTTATAATCCATTTCCTTAAAATTATTATTCAAAGTTCCATGCTGTCCAATAAAATTTTCACATATTCTTAAAATTTTATAAAAATTATTAACATGTTCAGAATTTATTTGTAAAATATTTTTTTTTTTCCTTGCTTGTTCAGGCAAAATAATTTCATAATATGGATGTATAAAATTATATGGAAATAAATTCATTTCCTTTTCAAATATTATATTATCATGATAAAAGTATTGTATTAAATTATTTTTTTTTTCATAATATATTTTATTAAAATCATATTCATGTGATGTATAGTATTTCTCATTTTTTCTCAACAAATTCAATAATTTTGTAAAAATGTAGGATTTCTTTTTATTTTTATTATCAAAAAATATGGAGGAACAAATAATACCCTTTAAACTATTATTATTTGTATCACACATAATTTTTTCGATACATTTTAATGCAACACTTATAATGTACAGGTTTTTGGACTTTAAACAAACTAATAAAGATTTTACATATATATTAAAATGATCTTTTAAAAAATAATTTATTGGCAACTGCAAACATAATTCACACAATAATGTTCTCACTTTTTTGGGTAATTCAAAATGAATATTTTCAAACCATTTTAAGAAATAATATATTATATGGTTTTTTTTGATATATAATATATTTTTATCATCATTATTATTACTACTATAAGAATAAATATCTTTTTCATTAGACATATTAGGGTTATAACTTTCTTTATTCGTATCAAAAGAATTGTCATTTTTAATAGTACATTTTTCTTGTTCAAAATTTTCATTAATACCATAAATATTGAACGAATTGCTTATATTGCTGTATACATTTTTATTGCTATAATATAAACTATTATAATTATCACAATTAATATTATTATCATTCAAATTTGATATATCATCACTGTTGATATGTTTAATAGTATTATTTATATCTTGGATCTTCTTATCATTTGAATTTTTCAAATAATTTTCTACTAATACAGAAGGTTCAGAATTTTTATTCTTATATTCTGTATTATTTATATTATAATATTCACCATATATATTTTTTTGTTTCATTCTGTGATTTTCACCTTCTTTTATCTCTTTTTCCTTTTTCATTGAATCCATAGAAACATTTATATAACATATAGTTTCAAATAGATGTTTTAATAAATTAATTAATTCGATACACTTATAATCCTTTAATATCAAATCTAAACATATTTTACCTATAATATCTAGCTCTTTCAAAACATTAATATTTTCATATTGATAAAATTTTATGTAATTTAAAAAAAAATAAATCATTCTAATATTTAATTGGTTATATGACCAATATATATTATAAGTATTATAAAATAAATTCGACTTATATGAAAGCATATTTTCATGAACATCATTATAATTCATAAAAAATGTGTGATACATATATTTATTTTTCTTATTATAGTAATTATCTAAATTATTATTTCTATTTCTTATATATTCATCATCTGACCAAAAATGAGTTAATTTATATTTCTTCAATTTTATGTATGATAATTTATTATCATTTATTATTTTTTTATTATTACCTACATTTAAACTACATACTTGATCATTAAATAAATCATTAATGTGAATATTTTTTTTTTTCTTTAAGACAAAATTTTTGGATTTCAAAAAATCACGCTTTGATAAATCATGAAAGAAAAAATTTTTATTTCTTTTTTTTTTAATTTCTTTTAAATTAATCATCATGTTATCCATCCATTTATCATTTTTATGTAAATATTCATTATCTTTAATTTTTAGTTCTTTCAAGTTGTCCTCATTAAATGATCTATCAAAATAAAGATTATGTAATTCATTATATGGATATATAAGTTCTTCTCCGTTTTCTCGTTTAATTTCTTTTTTAATAATATATTCTTCAAAAATAGAAAAATCAAAATAGTTACCACAAAAAAGTGGGTGTTCATATTTTTTTTTGAACTTATTAATTTTCATATATTTGTCTCTATGTTTCATATTTATATTACATTGTTTCAATTTCTTTTTATAAAAATAATGTTTTGATATGTGTGCATATTTTGAGAATGCTAATAAAATTCTTTTATTGCTATTAATTTTTTTATATGTCTTTTTATTATTATAATAAAAATGTTTAATATTATTATATGTTAACATTATTTTTTTCTCATTATAATGTGGTAAGACATTTACATCATCAAGTTCATATGTATCATCATAATATTGTTTTTTTTTCGCACAAAATATATTATCATAATCTTTTATGTTATTATTTGAATCAATTATATTACATGTTGTATCCTCAGAAAAAGTACTTGTATTTAATAAGCACTCATATGGAGACATATATTTATATTTAAAAATATTTTTATATATATGTTCTTCCATTTTTATTCTAACATGATCATTATAATAAAGTAGTGGATTCAATTTATTTTTTATATGTAAATAATTTTTAAATTTTTTTATTATATAATTTAAACATACCTTTGAAAATATAACACTGGTATGTTTTAAAGATACTAGCAAATGAAAGATATAAAAAATTGGAGGATACTGGAATAATAATTTGTATAAAACATCAATAGAATAATTTATAAAATCGTAAAAATTATTTCGACTTAGATATATAATTATATCTCCACACATATAAAATAAAAATTTTTCTTCTTCTTTAATATGATGAAAGTATTCATATAATTTGCTTTTCATTTGTGTCTTGATCTTTTGTTTTTTAATTTTTAAGTTGTCATCATTCGGTTCAATAAATGGTATACTATGTTTATTATGCATATTAATATTTTTATTACGATTCACATAAAAAATATTATAATTATTATTATTATCATTATTATCATTATTATTATCATTATTATCATCATTATTTTTATTATTATTATTATTATTTTTATTGGTCCCATAAGATATATTTACATTAGAACAACAAACATTCTTTCCATCTTGAAAATATTTCTTTCTAAAAATATTCATTGTTATATAACAAAAAGACTGATGATATAATATTAAACAAATAATCATATTATAAAACATTTTGTATATTTTCTTTATCCATATATCTTTCAAATCATAAGAAAAGAGAAATAATTTCTTTGAAATATTTATATTGATATCTTTTATATTATACATATCTTCAAAATATTCATCATCATTAATACATTTTTTTTCTTCTTCAATATTTTTATTATCATTATGTAGATCTAATTCACCATATAATTTATGCATCATTGAAATATTACTATTCATATCATTTAAAAATTTTTTATTAATATTATTTTCATTAGGATTAATAGATATATCTTCAGAATTATTTACATTCATATTATTACAATTACTTACATCAGATATAATTCCTTTCATTATTTTATTTTCATCTCTTTTGTCATGATTATATATATTTATATCATTATTTATTTTCTTTTTTTTTGTATCAAAAATTTTGTCTTTATCATCAAAAGGATCAATATTATCACAATGAAGGAAGAAAGGTAATATGTTTGAAGAGTGTGTATTATTTAGATTATTAGAATTTATAATATTATTTAATTTTTCATCGTTTTTCTGATTATAATAATTTACATAATAATTTAAATCGTTTATAACAAAATTATTATTAATAAAAAAATTATTACTATTATTAAAAAAGTTATATGGTTTATATATATCTTCCTTTTGATCCTTAAAATCTTTTTTATAACATACATTTTTATTTATATTATTTGTTTCATTCTTATTATTATTAAAAACATATTCTTCCTTATCAATATGTAGATTATCCAATTTTTTGATACTCTCTTTTTGTATATTTAATTTTTCTTTTTGATATAAAGAGTTATAGCCATCAATAGATATATTATTAGAAATATAAAATGGATTTTCAGATTTGTTTAATGCTACATCTATTTGTTCATTACCTTGTGAATTATTATTTTTGATTTCATAATTTTGAAAATAAGAATTCAGACCTACACTTGAACTATTTAGCGTATCAATTGTATTAGTTTTATTATTTTTATTTATATTTTTATTAATTAATTGAAGATTTGTATTTATATTATTTTCCTTACTATTTCTTGCCTTCTTAATTGTTTTATGTATATTATTATTTTTATTCTTTACTCTTGTAATATTACATGTATTATGAGACTCTTTAGAATTCTTTTTAGTTCTCTTCAACATCTTTTTAACATTAAATTTATAATTTGTATTATTAAAAGGATCATTTTTATTTTCATCATTTCTTTGCTTTTTAGTCGTATTATCATTTCTTGAAACATAATTTTTTATATCATCTCCTTCTTGTAATGAATCATTCGAGGTATTATTCTTTATAATATCTTGATTAAAATATATATAAATATAAAATATATTATATTTAATGCACACCTGAAGAGCATATAAAATATATTTATATTCTATTAACATATGATAGATATTATACATATAATACCTATTAATTTTATGATATATTTTTTTATAATTTCTCTTTTTAACAATATATAAAATATTATTATTGTTTATATACTTTTTATGATTTTTTTTTAAATTTAAAATATCTTTTGAATAACCAAAATTTTCCTCATGTGTTAGACATAAATACTTCATATTATTACTAAAAATAGTATGCTCATTTTTATGTATTTTTTTTATTTTATTCTGTTTTATATATCGATTAGTATCATAAGTATTATCACTATAATAATTATTAAACATTATGCTTTTTCTATGATTATTATAATAATATGTATTTTTATTTTTATTTTTATTTTTTTTTTTATTTTTATTTTTATTTTTTTTCTTCTTCTTCTTATTTTTGTTCATATTTCTTATTCTTTTTAACCCTTTTATGCGTTTATATATGTTATTATAAATTTCTTCTTTTAAAGACTCACACTTATTCATCAAAATATTGAATATATAAAAATATAAGGAGAAGAAGTTTCCACTCCTCTTCTTTATCATAAATAATATATTAATTATATATACAAACATATTTATACAAATATTTTGAATATATATATTAGTTTTTTTATTCATAAATACATCTACAAAATTACTTATGCATACATTAATTGTATGATAATTCCAAACATTTTTATTTTTATAATATAATATCATATCATGAATTAAAGAAAATATATCTATATTTAATAAACTTTGTTTATTTATATATATATAGTTCCTTTTATTATATATAAACGGATTTAAAAAAAATGAAATATAATATTTCATTTGCTCATCAAAAATGTTATGTAAAAATAAACGGATATTCTCAATAAATTCTTTTTTCTTATCAATATTATCATGCTTATTATTTATTAAAAGATTAATAACTTTTTTTATTAAAAACTCTTTATAATGACAATATTCATTTTTTTTTTTATCTTCAATTAATAAAAAACAAATCATATAAATAAGACTATTCTGTAAATTTAATAAATCCATATGTTTCTTTATATCAATGTCATACATATCATAATTAATGTGTTTACAAAATTTTTTTTTTTCACAACATATTATATTTATAATATTTTTAAGATCATATGATTTATATTTCTCATAATTTAAAAAATTATTATTATAAAATATTTTGTTACTATATGAATTATTATTTAAATCGTTTGAATTATTTTGATGATCATAAATATGGTCATTCATATTGTCATTCATATTATCATTCATATTATCATTCATATTATCATTCATATTATCATTCTTATCATGGTCTTGTCTATTAATATCTTTTAACTCCCAACAAATACAATCATTCACATTATTATTAAAACATTCTAATTTGCTTAACACATATGCATTATCATAGCCATCAAGATGAAACTTATGATTCTTATGAGATTCACCCCTTTTATTATCACATATAAAATTAGAACATTTATTGTTGTCTATTTTTGAAGGTATCATTAAATGGCTAGTCTTACTATCCTTTGTATTTTCTGATGAAACACACTTGTTTATATATTGATAATAAAAAATATTTTTAATAATATGCAGATTGGATTTATTATTCTTTTGACTTGTATTATTTTTATTATGTGAATGATAATTATTCGCTTCAACAATGGTCTCAATAAAAAAGGAGGCTTCAAGTTTAAAATCGTATATATTAATTATAGATAATATTTTACATAATATATTTAAGTATTTTCTAACATTATTTAAAAGATTCGGATTTATACGTATTATAAAAAGAACAGATGAAATTATTTCTTTAATTACATTGATAGAATAGTTACTATTTAAAATATATCTGTTACATTTTTCTTTTTCAAAATTAATTATATTATTATTTATATTATTCATATTATTCATATTATTCATATTATTTATATTATTAATATTTTTTTTATTTTGTTTTTTTCTTGTTCTTTTCTTATATATACTAATTGATGATTTCAGATAGTTTCCTTTCTTCACTTTATAAATAATTTTTTTATAAAAATTATTCAATATAGATAGACATATTACATTTATATAAGTATGTATATCAAATATATTCAAATTACTTTTATTTTCTTCAATAATTAAATTTATTATTTTAATACAACTCACACAATTCATCTCATTCTCTCTTATTATTAATTTTGAACATATATTAAATATATCAACAAACAAATTATTATCCTTAATTTTATATATTAATGTATATAAAAATTTGAAACACCATCTTTTCAAAATAAATTCTTTATTATAATAAGAACAAATATTTTTATTATCATCTATAACGTTCTTTATTAAGGGATATAATTCTTTTAAAACATAATCTTCACAATTAAAAATATTATTATTATTATTATTATTATTATTATGATTATTATTTATGTTTTTCATTATATCATATAAGCTATTTATATCCTTAGCCTCTTTCTTTTCTTCTTCATCATTTTTAATGATCATATCCACAACACCATTTTTTTCGTGATATTCCTTCATATTATATAAAAATATAAATAAGTAAATAAATCAATAAATAAATAAATAAATAAATAAATAAATACACATATATATAAAATGTGTTGTTTTTTCTTTTTCTTTTTTTTTTTTATTCACATATGAATATAGGAGAAAAAAAAAAAAAAAAAAAAAAAAGCTTCATATGTACCAATAAAATTAAGATACCTCAATATGATACACAAAAAAAAAAAGAAAAAGAAAATTATTATATATATATATATATATATATATTTATTTATTGTGACATATATTTTAAAAAATTTATAAAAAATATGTAAGGTAAAACATCATAGCCCTTTCTTAAATATGACATATGAAATATAAAAATTAAATTATATTTAAAAAATCACACATATAAATATATATATATATATATATATATATATATATATATATTTATTTATTTATTTTTAAAATGTAGTAATATTAGTATAAATAATATTTTACTATCATATATAAATAAATGAGAAAAAAAAAAAAAAAAAAATGGGGCTTTAAAAAAATTATAGTAATATTTAAAAATAAGTATATTTTAAAGAATGAATATCAAAAAAAAAGAAAAACAAAATTGCTAAGAATTAGAATCTTCATTTCTTTTTTTTTATGATTCATTATTATATTTTTACTCCTAATATGTTTTACACATATATAAAATATATTATATATATAAATATATATATATGTGTATAATATTTATATATATCATATAATATAATAATGGGAAGATGTATTAAAAATATATCATATATATATCAATATACTTATAATATTATAAATCCATTTTATATCTTACTAATATATTAATGCAGATGTATAAAAGGTATCATAATCAACTTACACCATATTTATAAGATTAAAAATTAAAAGGAAAAAAAAAGAAAAATAGAATTAAATAAAATAAAATAATAATAAATTTATAACCAATTAATAGTTATATTTAAAAATTAACATATTCTACGTCTAAATTAAGAAAATAAGTAAATTCATCGGTGTTCAATAATATGAATCATAAGATTATATATATATATAT
>NC_041705.1:145000-215000 GCF_900097015.1 Plasmodium sp. gorilla clade G2
TCTCATCATAAAAATTTATAATATTATTCTTATCTGTAATACACATTTCATCATCATTATATAAATTACCATCAACATCTTCCTTATCTACTTCATCTGTATCTTTAGAATCCGTTCTTTTCAATTTATGCTTTTTTAATTCTTCTTTAAAATAATCTAATTCTGGACATATATTTAAGCTATTGAAATCATCAGGACCACCATATAATATTTCTCTTAATATATCTGCATTTAAAAATAATTTCTTCTTATATATATCAAAAAATTCTTTATGTTCATTCATATCAAAACTATCCATATTTGTAGTATTTGATTCATTTTGCTTATTTTTTGAATTTTTCAAAATTTCTGCATCATTTTTTTTTTTTTTCTCATCAACTTTGTCATGTATATTATTATTATATGTAATGATATCATAATTATCACAATTATCATCATTAATATCCTTATCAATTACATTTTCTTTTTGTTTAATATCCTTCTGAGTATCATCCAAATTTTTTCTTCTCTTCTTATATTGACACACATCAATATCACCATCAAATTGTATAGACAAATCATTATTTAAATTTAGATTAGGTAATAAATATTTCTGACCACATGAATGGTCATAAGTACTATTTAATTTTAAAAAAAAGGTATCAACAGATATATTAGACAACGACAAGGAATCTACAATGATATCAGAAGATTTAGCTAGTGTAGAAGATTCTTGTAAATATGTTAATTTTCTTTTTCTCATTCTTTTATTTAAAGGATCAATTACATTCTTATTATCATCAATTGTATCATTATCTAATTCAAGTTGTTTAGCTAAATTCATATTAGTTAAAAAATTATATGTCTGATCATATATAGCTTCAACTCTATAACCATATACTTTTGTAGCACCTTCAATAGCTTTAGATGCACGTGTAAATGATAAATTAAATTCTCCATTTTCTATCATTTCATCATTTAATTCTTCAGGTATTTCTTCATCATTTAAATTTATTAAATCTTCTAAATGTTCTATAATATGTATATCAAAAGCATTCCTAGTACATATCTTATTATGAGATAATGCAACCATACAATTCTTAAAAACATCATTAATTTCTTTTACTTTATTCTTATCATATTTACTCTTATTACCCTCTATACTATCACTACTCTCGTTATTTAAAAAGGTAAGCCTCCTCATATTCTTATTCACTTCTATTGTCTTTTTATTAGTCCCATCTTTATTTTTTACACTACTCCGGTTATTCTCTCCAACATTATTCACACCTAATTTTTTCATATTCTCAATATATTATAACAACAAAAAATATATTACAAATAAATAAATATAAACATATATATATATATATATATATATATATATATATTTATTTAATAAGACTCACTTATTTTTTTACAATATATTACAACTAAAAGTTATTTCACAAATATATCGATACATACAAAACAATTAAAATATATATATATATATATAATATTTTATATAGATTTATCACATCTAGTATTCATTTTAGATATCATTCAATTTTTTTTTAAAACATTTTTTTATAATATACATTCAAAAAATTAATGTACTTGTCTTTTTTTTGTATTTTTTGTATTTTTTTTTTATTATTATTTTTACAAAGTATACAATATAAATATAAAAATATACAAATATATATATATATATATATATTATTATATATATAATGTACATATTAATAAATAAGGATAATTTAAAATATTCATACAATTAACTATTCACAAAATTATATTATTAATATATATGTAAATATATATATATATATATATATTTTTAATAAAAATTTTAAAAAGTATAAAAATTAAAAATAATATATTTATTCTGTAAAATTATATATTCACCTATAAATATTTTATTATACACACTTATTAGGAATGGTGAAATAAAAAAAAACAAAAAATATAAATATAAATCACAATATATATATATAATATGTATATATTTCATAGTAATTCATATAATTTATATTTTAATTCTTTATTTATTTTATTTCATAAATGTCCGTACCCCTTTAAAAAAAAAAAAAAAAAAAAAAAAAAAAAAATACATAATCATATTATTCAAATTTTAAAAATCGATTATTTTACGAAACAATTCAAGTTGATTCGTAATATATACATATATATATGTTTTATTTTTTTTAATACTTAATTACTAGTATAATATATATTATTATATATATATATGTATTTTATTTTTTGAAGTCAAAATAAATATTAAATCAAATCAGATGTAATATATCAAATACATTTATATTTATACTCTTTTTATCGTCTGAGGGATGTTCGAAAAAAAAAAAAAAAAAAAAAAAAAAAATTTTAAAGTTAAAAAAAAATTAGTACATATAATTATACAAAAAAATAATAAATTAAGACAAATAAAATAAAAAAAAAAAAAAGAAATTATAAAAATATATAAATGTTATAATATTATTAGTTATTTTTATTAAGCCAAAACTTTTTTTTGAATTCCAAAAAAAAAAAAAAAAAAAAGTAAAAGTATAAAAGAATAAAAGAATAAAAGAATAATAACATTACCAATTAGGAATAAATTAATAATATATTAAAAGAGTGGTAATACATATATATATATATATTAGTATATATTTTTACATATTAAGTTACATAAGCATAATGATTTGCATATATAATAATAACAGAACAAAATTTACACATTATTAATATATAATTTTGGTCTCCCGTGTTTATTAATTTGATATTATATCATTATATATATATATATATATATATATATATATTTTTTTTTTTTTTTATTCACTCTCTGTATCATCATTATAATCAATATTTTTATTTTTATTATTACTAAATTGAGCCTCATAAAAATCGACAATTTGCTGTGTAGTTGTTGCTTGTTCTGCATTTTTATCTTCTCTTAATCGTAAAAATCTCGGGAACCTTAAACCAATACCTTTATCATCAGCATATATACCAATAGCAGCTGTATGTACTGGTGATAAAGATAAATCTGCTGCTTTAACTTCCCATACATAGTGAGCATCAAACCATACATCAGGATTTAATTTATCAGATACTTCATAATATGATTTTTTATTTGGTATTATTTTATCACTTAATGATTCATATAATGATCCTAATATTTCATCACTAAAACCTGTACCTGCTTTACAAACTGTTTGAAAATTTTCAGTCTCAGAATTATAAGCTGCTAGAACAAAAGCTCCATATACACCACTTCTTTTACCTTTTCCATAATAACCAGCAATAGGAACTAAATCAACTGAATCTGAAAGACCTTCAACATAATCTTTTTTAACTTTTAACCAGTTTAATGATCTCCTCGATGGTTCATATGATGCATTGTCTATTAAAGTTTTAACCATTAAACCTTCACAATTATTTTCTATAGCATCTTGTAAAAAGATATCAATATCTTCACTATTATTCATTTCAGAATGTGTAGCATATGATAACACACCATCTTTTGATTTTAATAAAGAATATAATAATTTCCTTCTAACAGCTAAAGGTTCTTTAATTACTGGTACACCATTACAACAGATTAAATCAAAAGGAAAAAGACATACTTTGACTTTAATATTTTCTATATCTACATCTTTTCTTTTTCTAGTTGTTAATACTTGGAATGGTAATATTTTCTTATTAACAATATCATAAGCAACAACTTCACTATCAATAATACATTCCTTTGCATTCTCAACAATTTGATCTTTAATAATTTGTATAACATCTGGATATTTCTCAGTCATAGTTTCTAAATTTCGACTAAATATTTTTATATTATCCTTATCTATATAATGTATTTGTGCTCGTTCTCCATCATATTTATATTCACATGTAAATGTAACATTATTAAATCTATCTAACACTTCTTGAACACCTTTAGTTGGTTTCGCTAACATTGGTTGCACTGGAATTCCTGTCTTGACAGTACATTTTTTATTTAATGTATTCATATCATCACCATTTAATAAATTTTGAATTATTATTTCAATATTTGGTAATTCACATAAAGCACCCTTAACTGATTTTTCCATACATTCAAATATATCAACATCATTATTTTCTTCACAATATATCTTTTTTAATTCTTTAAAAAATGTTGGTATAAGTCTAGTATCACCTACCTTTTCAATGTTATAAAAAATATTCGGTTTGTTGATTTTTTCATTTCTCATACGTATCTGATTAATTAATGAATCCATATTATCACAAATATTTTCTTCCTTTTTTATATTATCATAAATATTTTGTTCCTTATTTATATTATCACAAATATTTATATTATCACAAATATTTTGTTCCTTTTTTATATTATCATTTATATTTATATCATCATTCCTACCTTTTATATATCCTTCCATATTGTTTCTATCACATGATCGTGTTAAAGACTCATCCTTCTTCGGATTAGAAATACCTTCAAATTCATCAGTATGGCATAAATTACCATTAATTAAATTCTCGTTAATTAATTTGCCTCTCTTAATTATATCATCAGGTATACTAGGTCTTGTCAATATAAAAGCATAAGACAATGCTTGAACAACCGTTGCAGAATTTACTCCTATTCTTAAACGTTGTTGTAAGAATCTTACGATATATTTAGCCTCAGATGTTTTAGCACTTACTAACAATTTCTTTATTACATCTCTTTTCTTTTGTTGTGAGTTAGATCCAATAAGATTAGGAATACTCTTTAATTCATTAAAAACAGATTGAATAGTTAAACGAGGTAAAGGAAATATAGTTCTCATCTTACATGAACAATTCTCAGCTATTATTCCTAAATCTTCAATCTGTTGTAAATCCTTTTTTATACTACTCTCGGTTCGACTGTAAGCCTCAGACATCGTTTTTAATATCAAGGCTTCACCTACACCAGCCTCAACATTTAAATAATCTGGAGCTACTTTATTTAATGTTATATATACAGCTGGAATTAAATCATTAGGACTATAATATATTAAAACCCTAAATATATTAGATAATATAATAGATACATTTTTTTTACTTCCTGTTCCACTACCTTTTAATTCTTCTATTTGATTAAATGCATTTGTTAAAAATGTAAATAATAACGAGTCTTTAAATTTATGTTTTTCTTTATCTTTATCAGATAAATATAAATCATTTATATTAAAATGTACAGGATTAAATTTAGGTGAGCTTAAATCATTTACTTTTTCATCTTCTCTTACAACACAATTGAATAACGAGCCTTTCTTTACAACATCACTTTCGTTTTTTATTTTAGCTCTTTTATTTTTGTTACTTTCGCTAGTCATTTTCCTTTTCACATTACTATCTTTTTCTTCTTCTTTTATTTCTGCTTTTTCAAATGCTTCATTTTGTTTCGTCTCATCCTTTGACCCTTTTTTTGGAAATGAGAAGCATTTTCTAAAAAAATAAAAAAAATATATACACACATAAATATATTATATATATATATATATATATATATATGTATGTATTTATTTATATATATATATGTATTTATTCATATCCAACATGCCATCATATATAATTTCTTTGTAAGATGCAAAACATACAATATATCACTATAACTATTAGGTGATGAATTATTTGTAAAATTCTTAGAAACTTTAAAATTAAAATATATTTTTTTATGACTAAATATTTTTCGCGTCCTTAAAAATGACATCATAAAATTATAATCAGTTCTCACATAATTAATAATTTTACATACAACCATTTTAATTAATAAAACTAATATTAGTAAATTCATAATGAAAATATATATTACAACACACTCTCAAAAAAAAAAAGTACGTACATAAGTATTTTATAACATCTTTTTTACACCTCATCACATTTTTCAAATTATTTTTATTCATTTTATGTGGAACCATATATATATTCAAAATTAAAGCATAACTCACACAAAAATAAATTAAATAAAAAAAAAAAAAAAAAAAAAAAAAAAAAAAAAAAACGAAAAATATAATTCAAAAAAAAAAAAAATAATTATATAAATATAAATATATTTATATATATAATTATATATATATATCATTTTAGAATCCTTGTATTTTTCTAATTTCTTATTTTATTTATTTTTATTTTTTATATAACTTACTCTAAGGTAACTTGTTTTAGTGCTTTTTCCATTACTTAAAAAAAATTTATAAAATAAAAAAAAAAAAAAAAAATTATAAAATATTTTTTTTTTTTTCTTTCCTATTAGATTGGATTTAAGAATATTAAGGTAAAAAAAAAAAAAAAAAAAAAAAAAAAAAAAAAAATACTATAAGAGGGGATATACACATATATATATTATATTATATATATATATATATAATATTCTACCTATTATATAAAAAATTAATATATTTATATATATATATATTTTTCTTTTCACACACATTCATATTGTATTTATAATCATTATGACAATATATATGTATATATATAGATATAGATATACATTAATGTTATTAAAGCTTTAATAATTTTTTAAGTATTCTAAAAAGAAAAGCAAAAAAAAAAATAAGAATATTAAGAATCATAAAAAATAATATATTAACATTATTCTTCTACATCTTCTAAAAAAAGAAAAAATAAATTAATATTAAAAATAAGTTTTTAATAATTCAATTAAAAAAAATATAAAAATGAATTTATCTTTAAAAAATAAAATAAAATAAAAAATGTGTTAACATATAATATATATATATATTATAAGTGTAAGAGAATTTAACACATTAATAAATATAAAGTATAATATTTAAAAAAAAAAAAAAAAAAAAAAGGAAAATTATGTATACATAATATTAAATCATATAAATAAAAAATTATACCTAATGGGAAATTTTTATGAATACATAAAAACAAAAAAAAATAAAATAAAAAATTTAAATTAAAATTAAATATATATGTGTATGAAGTGTTTAAAAAGAAAAAAAGGCATTATATATAAACATATATAATATATATATATATATATATATATATATTTATTTATTTTTATTTTTTCCTTTTAGCACATTAAATATAAAAAGAAGATAAACACACATATATAAATATATATTATTATGTATAAATAATAAAAGTAGCGTGATCCATTTTACCTTTTCTTACCTTATATAATAATATATATATATTGTATATTATATATTATATATATATAATTATATATTTATAATTAACAAAATTAAAAAAAAAAAAAAAATATATATATATTATATATATATATATATAATTGTATATAATAAAATAAAGATAACTGAAAAAATTAAAAATTATTCATATGTATAATAATTTAAATATCACATTATTTTTAATATTGCTCAATGTATCATTATATATATATATATATATATATATATATATATATATATTTTTATTTGTGTTTATTCCTTATATTATGATAAATTATTTAAACCCATACACTTTTATATATTATTCAAATGTGGGAATATCCAATTTTAAAAAAAAAAAAAAATGATTGTGTGTTTTAATTATTTATTCATTTTAAATATAAAAATATATGAATGCTCTTTTAAGTACTTCTTTTATGTCCGCATTCCTTGCTATTATTATATTTATTTAAAGACGTATACACTTAAAAAAGTAAACAGACATAACTACAGTCATTAAACATAAAAATATTACAAGGCCGGTGACGTAAATAAATGCATAGTCGTGATCCTCCAGACGTATTTTTAAGTTCATACCAAAAACTCCTAAATTGGGGGGAATAGAAAAAAAAAAAAATAATAATAAAAAAAAAAATAAAAAATAAAATAAAAAATAAAAACAAAAAAATAAATAAATAAACACACACACATATATATATATATATATATTTATTTTATTTTATTTTTTTATTTTTTTTTTTTTGAATCTACCTGTTATTAAGGTTCCTATACCAAATCCCGAATTAATCAAACTTATAACTATATCCATTCTTATCAAATTATTTCTCGACAATGACAAATCTGATATAATTTTATTCTCCAGATTTAACATTAAATCATATAAGTGTTTAACTTGATCATGTAACTGAGTCAATTCTTGATCGAAATATTCAAATAACATTTCTAAATCCTGATTAGGATGCTCTTTATTGTTATTATTATTATTATCTTCCTCATTAATATTAGGATTAAAATAACATCTTGTTAATTCCATTTTTTTTAAATCTATATGATTTTCTGATACATCATGAAAAGCTTTAATAAAAGAATTAATTTTATTGATAAGTATATTTGTAGGTTCTTTTAAATTATGTAAATTACTTAAAATATCTTGATATTTAGTTACTTTTAAAGAAAATTTAATATCAGCAAAATCTTTATTTAATAATTTCATTTCTGCATTTAAATGTTCTAAGGCACTTGAAAAAATACATTCTAGTGCACAAAACTCAAATGGTCTTTGTTCTGCTTTTTTCATATCAGGTTTATAAGAATTGATAAATTTTTTAGACACTGAACATAATTTTTTTATTAAATCATCTCTTATTAAATCTTCTTTTACAACTAAAAAAACACTTGAATGTAATATAACACAAGTTAAAGGTGGTAAAGAAACTAATATAGAATTTAAACGAGCTTCTATACTAGCTATATTATTATTATCAGCTAATAATTGTTTACAATCACGATAATTTATTAAACCCACATTATATTTTACATAATTTATATGACAACAATGTTTTATTCTTCTTAAAAATTCAGTACATAAATATTCTCTAATAAAACATTTACCTCCAAATATCTCAATTATTACATGCCTTCTTAATTTATTTATTTGAATTAAATAATCATTCTCATTCATTATACCTTCTAATTTTATTTTAGATTCATTCTTATGACATAAAGAACATCTTAATTTATTCTTTGGATCATTCTCTTCATTTATAGAACTCTTCTCTCTATTCATAAAAGTAGAGCTGTTCAGAGAATTCTCTTTTCTTGATATACAATCACCATTCTCATGTACCTTCTTATAATGTTTAAATAAACGATTCTTTATATTATAAGAATAATTATTCTTATCAAAACTTTTATTATCTATAATATCATCTTCATCATCATTCAAATCTATTTCATCGTAATCATAATTCTTCTTTGATGTCTTCTTCTCATCTTTTAAAACAAACGATTCAAAAGACATTTTACAAAAAAAAAAAAAAAAAATATAAAAAATAATACAATATAATCAAAATGAAATGAATAAAATGAATAAATATAAAGATAATATATATATATATACAATATATTACTATATATATATATATATATATATATATATGAAAAATTGAAAAATAAAATATATTTTATATATCACTATTTATCTATTATATTAACACTTATGTAGCCAAATTGTATTAATAATACCAATATAAAAAATTTAATCATTAAATATATTTACGTTATGTATATAATTTATAAATTAGGTAATTCTTTTTATTCAGACGTATGCACATTATAATATAAATAAATAAATATATACATATATATATATATATATATGATTTTTATAATATGTACTAAATGATTTATATATAAATCTTTATTTATTTATAACATTTATAAACAAATTGAAAAACAAAAAAAAATTAAAGTTATATATAGATTTAATATATATATGTATTATGTATGTATATTATATTTTTTTATAGCATGACTGCTATTTTTCTTATGTATAGAACAGTAAACAAGTTAACATACTACTCGATCTAGAAATATCACAACTAACATATATATTATATGTTACATACATACGTGTAACATATAGACATGTAATATATAATGGATATCATAATTTTAATTTCAACAAATAATAATAATTTTCCTCTTTAGAAACATTCTAATATAAAAAAAAAAAAAAAATAATAATATTAATTCACTACATATATATATATATATATATATATTGTTTAATATTCAAAAAGGGATATTTTGTAGAATTATTAATTATCATATTAATTTCTTTTTTTTTTTTTTTTCTCCTTTTTCTAAATAATTTTTATTCTTTATAATTGTACTATTTAAAATAAATGTATGTATATATATATATATATATGTACGTAAATATAATTTTAAATATTATTTATTCAAATAACATATTATTATTATATATATAAATTAATATAACATTTAAAAATTTATACACACTTAAAAATAAATGAATAAAAAAAAATATATATATATATAAATATATATATGTATTATATATATATATATATATTTTTATTATTTAAAACTTTTGTTATATTTATATAAATAAAATATATTGTAAAAATAGATGTTATAGTAACTCTATAAAATACAAAATTGTCATTGCAATTTTGTCAATCTATACTATTTTGTTTTCCATTTTTTAATTTTACAAAATTATAAATATATATATTTTTATATATATAAATATAAATTTTATTATTTATTTTATAAATTTTTATTAAATAGAAGAAAAAAAAAAAAAAAAAAAAAAAAAAAAAAAAAAAGAAGTATATTAATATATACATATATATATATATATATATATATATTATATATATTTTTGTTACGTGGAAATGTGTGTAATTATCCATGCTTAAAAAATTTCGTTACTTCTTTTGTATTCTATATATTATATATATATATATATTTTTATATCATTGAGAAAAAGTTTAAAAAATTAAGAAAAAAAAAAAAAAAAAAAAATTTATTATTCAATGAGGGAAAAGAAGGAAAAAATAAAAATGTAAGAAAAATTACCTTTTTAAGATAAAAGAAAAAGAAAAAAAAAAAAAAAAAAAGAACATATATATAATATATATATATTTATATATATTATACCTTTTTTTATTTTTAAAAGCATTTAATTTTTTTTTTTTTTTTTTTATATACTTAAGAAATAAAAATTATATTATATATATATATATATATATATATATATATATATATATATTATATATATATATATTATTTGATTAAAAAAAAATACATAGAAGGGAATTTTCCTCTTTCTTTTGTTTTTTCTCCTTTATTTTCCATCTCTTTAAAATGTAGAATATTGTACAAGAAAAATATGTTCCATGCTCTATCATATATATATATATATATATATATATATATATACATACATATATTTTTTATATGCATATAAATTTTTAAGGTAAATTAAAACAAACCACAAATATTATGTTTGTAAAGGGGAAAAAGAAAATAAAAAAAAATAACAAATTGACAAAAGTTTTTATTTCGAATAAGATTATATGAAAAAATATAATGTTTTGAATTCTTATAAATCATATATTTAGTTTACCTTTTTTATTTTATTTAAATATATTTATATTCTCCACATAATTTATTTTAAATAAAAATATGGTATATTTGAAAAAAAAAAAAAAAAAAAAAAAAAATATATATATATATATATATTACCTGAACAGCTAACTATTTGGAAATATAAATAAAAATATATACATAAATATATATTATATATATATATTTTTTTTTTTTTTTTTTTTTTTGAATAACGGGAAAAAATGATAGAATAAATCATTTTTATATAGATTCCTTTTTTTTTTTTTTTCTCCTTGAATTTCTTATTTGTTGAGATATTATAATCATAAACTTTTTAAATATATATTAAATATTTCCATAATATATTTATCAATGGTCTATTAAAATATTAACTCATATAATATATATATGTATTATTATATATACATGGAATTATCCCCCATTATTATCACATACAAATTACATATTATTAACATATATATTCTACACATTTAAGTGCTTAAATTTTTTTTTTTTTTTTTTTTTAATTTTCTTCCATATTTCATATTTTAAATACAAAATATATTCTTCAGATGAGAAAATATCGCAACTCCATTTTTTCCATATTACTAAGCACATCCCTTGGATGGAATATAAACCAACTTTATCGTCAAAATAATTTAAATATTTATGGATTGAAAAATGATCATGATATTATTATAGTTAGACATATTAACATTTATGATAAAAAAGATAATCAAAATAATGAAAGTAATGAAAATAATATTTTAAATGAAAAAGAATTACTTAATTTTTTAGATCAATTTACTACTATCAATAAAAAATATAAAGGCTTCTGTGAAACTAGCGTTTTTAAAAATTCCACTTTTTCCTCAAATATGAAAAATGAATATTCTGATGGGACTTTTAATACTTATCTTGTTATAGATAAATGGAAAAATCAAAAAGATTTTGAAAAATCAAAAAAAGAATTTCAAAATCTATTTCTATATAATAATCATATATATAATAAAAAAATGCAAGACTTTTATTATAATTTTCAAATGTATAGAAATAATTATGAAACCACATCGGCAACAAATATATTCACAAAATTGTTTTCAATGATATTTTAAAATAAGCAAGTTATTCATATATCAGGACCTTATCAAACACACAGCTATTTATTTTTTTAAATACAAACATATATATAGAGATATATTGTTAATTATATATACCTTAATATTTTTATTTTTTTTTTTTTTTTTTTTTATTTATACTTTTTATTTTTTTTGTCTTCTCATATACACACTTTTATAATTATCTTTAAAATATATTATTTAAAACTTTCAAATTGTCATTTTAATTTTTTTTATATCATTACATACCTGTTATGCTAAAAATTATATTTAAAAAATAAAAAAGCAAAAATTTTTAGTGACTACAAATTTTTAACAAATATGATATGTACTATATATAAATTAAAGCATAATATAAGTACATATATATATATATATATATTTATATATTTATATATTTATGTTTATATATCCATGTCATATAAAAAAATATATGAATAGGCCAAAAAAAAGAAACCACACATATTAAAAGGTTCACATTATTAATAAAAATAAGGAATCTACCATTCAATAGGAATGTACACAAAAAAAAAAAAAAAAAAAAAAAAAAAAAAAACTACCATTGTGTCATATTAAAATCAATATAATCATGTTAACACAATATATAAAATTTTATATTATTATTATTATTTTTTTTTTTCTTTCCTATGGTGAGATTAAATATTTCTCTACAGCCTCATTAGACAAAAAACTTGAAAAAATAAAATTGTCATCCTGATGATCCAACTTAAACCTTAAAAGAGCATGTGGCATGAGATTATAAAAGGAAAGACTTTTTTGAGGATCAAATTTACGAATTCCGGGTGTTTCATAAAGAAACCATTTTTTTGAAATAATGGAATCATTTAAAAACTAAAAAAAGAAATAAATTATAATATATATAATAAATTATATGTATGATAAATATGTATATATATTTATTATTTTTTTCTAATTACCCCTTTTACTGCTTCATTTACATCCCTAAATAACGTTCCAGATGAAAAGGATAATTCAAGAATGTAATCATCTGGAAATAAAATTTTTATAATCGTTTTTGAATAAACCTTTGCTTTGGATATTTTTTCTAATTCCAACTTTGTTTTAGATTTGAATGTTTGTTCTTTACCAAAATTTTTTATATTTGAAATAATATAAGAGAAATCTTCTTCATTTTCTTCATTTTCATCATTTTCCTCATTTTCTGTATCATCTTCATCTTTTTCTTGTGCATCTAACACAGTGTTATGATTTTTTTTTTTTAGTTCCTTATCCTTTTCTTTCTTATCTTGACTATCATTATAATTTTTTTGTTTGTATATTTTTGGATTCTTTTCTATTGGTTGATTCATTAATTTTTCCATCTGTTCTTTTTTTTGTTTCAATAAAATATCCACATTATCATTGGAATGAAATAAGTTTTTTTTTTTTTTCAAGGTATCTACACACACAATATTAGATTTGAAAGGATCAAAATTTATATTAGAAGAATCATCAATTTTAATAATATTCTTAGAAATATTTTTTAACGATTCATATATACACAATAATAATAAAGTATCCACTTTTATCATAACATAAAAAATATATATTCTTACAAATCCTATAGATAATAATAAATTTTTAACCTCTTCATATATTAATATTTTATTTTTCATAATATTATTTGTACTTTTTAATATTCTTGTATTTAAAACATTTGGATTAATTAAAATATTTTTTACTATTTTGCATAGTATAGGTAAGACAATTTTTAAATTTTCTATAGATATTTTTTTTAATTTCTCACATGCATTAATACTGTTTATTGTTCTTGTTTTTTCTTCTGAATAGCTATATGAACTATTACAATTATCATAATTATTTGTATAATCATCTTCATTCGACAGATAAAATATATCTTCCTTATTAATATCCTCTGTTTGTTTACTTATCATATTTTCTAATATATCTTTATTATATTTTATTATAGAATAATTGAAACCTTCTTTTTTATTCATATTTGAATTTTCATGAACTCTACTACTATTATCTCTTGATATATTCATATCATTTATTAATTTTGATGATTTATTATTATGATCTACATAATTTAATAAAGTCCTTTTATTATCATAATCAGAGCTAACATAATTATTTATATTATTACAATGTGTTATATTTTCTTTTATCACATTAGTACTAGATATATTTTCCTTTATATTTACATCTTCATTCTCTTCTTTTAGATTTTTTTTTAATTTTTTATTACAATTCACAATTTCGTTTTTTTCACAATGGATTTCATCATATCTATTATTTCCCTCCATATTATTATTATTGTCATCATTATTATCTTTATTTTTATCATCACGTGTTTTACTTTGTTCTTCTTTCTTTATGTGTAGCTCCTTTTTTATTTCATCCACCAGACGAAGAGGTAATTGTAATTTAAACCATTCATCATCAGTTAAACTTTTTAAACTTTCTATTGAATCTAACCAATTATCCTCAACGATTTTTTTAATAAAAGGTCTTAATTGTTCTTCATTTTTATTAATATTTTTTCCTACCTTCACAAGGAGTTTTACGACTTCATTTTCTTCATTCATTTTTTTTTTTTTTTTTTTTAACAATTTATTAAACAAATGACAAACCAAAAAAATAAAAATAAAATAAAATAAAATAAAACACTTATATATATCTTAAAATATTATATATATATTATATATATATATATATTCATTTATATATATATTTTATTTTTTTTTTTTTATTTTATTTAGGGTAATTTCATTTACCCTTTTGTCAGAAAAAAAAATGAAGATCTCTTCATTAACTTAATTTTTTTATAGTACAGTTTTGTCTAATTCTTTTTATTTATTTTTAATTTTCTCTTTTTTTATAATAAAATATATATATATATATGAATTTTATAATATTATATTAATTTATTGGTTTTTAAAAAAAATGAAATATTATATTCTCCATGATTTTATATATATATATATATATATATATATATAATATATGTAATAACCTATTTAGTAGTTTTGAAAACATAACATATGAAAAGAAAGATTTATTATTATTATATACATATAGATATGCCTTTACATAATTATATAAATATATATATATATATATATATATATATATATATATATATATATGTTTATATATTATCCTTGCCACTGTTATAAAAAATAAATGAAAATAATACACAATATTATATATATATATATATTATATTTATATTTTATATATTAAATAATTTTCTTTTTTTCTATTTAAATTTTACATAATCCCTATATATTTATATATATATATATATATAGTACATAATTAAAATAAAGAAAAAGGTTTAACGATAAATACTTTTATATAAAAAAATTATATTTTTTTATGATATAAATTAATTAAGTTGATAATTGAATTAAAAATAATAAAAATAAAAAAAATAAAAAAAGGAAGATAAAATTTTCCTTTATTTTTCTCATATAATATACAAATTAAATATGGATTCTTTATCTCATATTAAATTATATTTGTAAATAAAAAAAAAAAAAAAGAATTAAAACAATGTACATATAATATATATATTATAAGTTTAAATATAAGTACAATTTTATTGAAGTCCTCTTTTTTTTTTTTTTTTTTTTTTTTTTTTTAACCAACATAAATTTTTTTTCACCAGTTTGAGTTTTATTTATAAACGTTCTCACAATATAAAAAAGAAAATAAAAAAAAAAAATAATAATATATATATATATATATATATGTATATATATTATGTATATATTATCCTATCAAGTAATGTTAAGGATTCAATATTTTATAAAATGTAACCCATACATATATACAACTTCGACATAATAATATCATATATGCCATTCTCTTAAATTATTATTATTTTCTTTATTTTTTTTATTTTTTTTATTTTTTTTATTTTTTTTTTGTCTTTCATTACCAAATTAATCTATTTCTATTTTTTTTTTTTTCTTGTCTGGTATATCTTTTTTTGGTATGTCTATTTTAAGAACTCCATCCTTGAATGTAGCTTTAATATCATCTTCTAAAACATTTTCTGGTAATGTAAATGATCTATAAAATGATGATTCACATCTTTCCTTGATATAATATCTTTGTTGTTCATCTTTCTGTTCATGAGATTTTTTAAATTCTCCACTTATTTCTAATTTTCTATTATCTAAATTGATTTGTACATCTTCTTTATTTAAACCTGGAACGTCCATTTTTATTTCAAGATGTTTTTCTTTGTCAAGAACATCCATTGGAGGAATATTCGAATATCCATCTCTTCTAAACATAGATGAAAAAGGTTTAGATATTAATAAATCATTATTTCTATTATGATTAATATCATAATCTGCTAATGATCTTCTATTAGGAAATAATCTAAAAAAATCATTATTCATATAATAACCTCTTAAAGAATTCATCATTCTATTCATATCACTATGATATTGATCAAGACGATTCATATGATCATACATACTTTCAAAAAAAGTATCTAACATACCAGGATTTTCTAATGCCTCATTCCTTTTGTTCTTATTATTATCCTTGCTTAAATTATTCTCGCTCATTCTTACACAAAAAAAAAAAAAAAAAAAAAAAAAAAAAAAATATATATATATATATATATATATATAGGTCAAGTTACATATAATATTACTTATAATTTGCTATACATAAATAAAATAGTATATATATTTTATCCTATATATGTTAAGCAATTTTTTTTATTTTTAATTTCTCAAATATATTAAAAAAAAATAAAAAAAAAAAATTAATAATATCTTTTAAGTATAATTAATGTATTTTCAATTTTATTGTTTTATTTAAAAAAAAAAAAAAAAAAAAAAAAAAAAATAATAATAATAAAAAATGAATACCTGTCATGGTTTTCATATTAAAAATAAGAAGCCTATATATATATACATATATATATATATATATATTTTTATCCTATTAAAATATAATTAAATATATGCATATGTAAGATATTTTGCACATTTTATTTTTCAAATGGTATATCTATAATAATATTCATAAAAAATATATATATATAATATTGTACTCTTTATCTTCATGTTTTTATATCGCCAAATTATTTATCATTAACCTAAAAATATATTTTTTATTTAATTCTATAATTTCTAATAAAATGTATAAATATATTTAATATATATATATATATATATATATATATGCTCTTTAAATGTTTTATAAAAATTGTAATAGATTACAAATATATATACAAAAAAAAAAAAAAATATATTATATATAATGGTCATATGTTTATAAATATATTCTTACCCTTATTAAGTGTATATATTTGTATATATACTTGAAGGTGTAAAATGCCAATATATATATATATATATATATATTTATATATATTTATTTATTTATATAGTAGATTAACTGAAGATCCGTCCGAGTATTATAAATTAATATGCTTAAACAGAAGAATGGTTTTTACATATTCATAAGAACTATATTATTATCATTACTAATATATATATGGTCAGGTGAAAATGTTATGACATACAATAGAAATATCAAACGTAGAAAGAATTTATCGTTTTACATATATAATAATAATATATATGATTCAAAACTTGTTTATAATATATATAAGAAGGATATTAAAAAACAAAAAAAGTGTCATATTAAAAAAATTAAGAATCACCATTTTTTAGAACATATAAACAATAACACGGATAGTAACAAATATATATCAAATAAAAATGATTTATTAAAACATTTAGAAATATTAAGTCAACAATTGTTAGAAAAAAAATTACAACCATTTGAAAAAATACTAGAAGAAAGAAATAATATAAATAATGAAGAAAATAAAAATAACAATAAAAATAATTTTTCTATAAATAATTTATATCATTATATACAATCTACACACCCATTAGCTTTACAAAACATTAAATTTATTTATCAAGATAGAAAAAAATATACATTCACCAAAAATAAAATATCTGATGATTTTTTAAATACTGATCAAATACCAATTGAATCAAGTTTATTAAAAAAATATACAAACAATGAAGACCAAAAGAATTGTCACACTCAAAAGGATATAACTCATAATGATATACACAATAATATTCACAATAATAATAATGATATGTGTGATGATTTATCAAATAATTCCATATTATGTATGACCACAAATAAGTATATACCTAAAGATCAAAAAATTTGCAGTATTCCTAATAATTATATTATTAATTATGAAAATATAATAAAAGAAATACAAATATTCGTAAACCATTTTAATAATTATTTTAAGGTTAATTATTTAAAATATATTTTTAAAAATAACATAGAGGATGAAATTAATAAATTAGATTCTATCACCATCTTATTATATGATATATATATAAAACATAATTCTTTTTTAAATTTTATCAAATATTATAATTCCTCTTCTATATATTTAAAATACTGGGATATTAAATTAACACTAATTATAACATACATACATTTTATATCAAAATATATTAACACATTACTTTATATATACAATTTTAATAATTCCCTTTTTACCATATTACATAAATATTATATTGACCACACACAAAAAAAAAAAAAAAATTGCCACACAACTCATTCAAATAATTATAATCAAAATGGTGATACTAACCATCTATCAAATCATGACAAAAATTTAAACAATAATGAAAAGGTAATACATATAGAGGAAAATATAAATATCAAACAACATGATGAACTAAACAAAAATAATATATCTAATATGAATCATATAAATGATTTATATATAAAATATAATTATAATAACTATATGCAAAACAAAATAGATTCATTTTATAACTCATCATCTTTTATTAATAATATACATTCATTTATTAAATCTAAAACATCAGAAATATTAAGAAATCATTCAAACTTTTTTTTTTATAAAAATTATGAACATTATATTCAATATATTGTAAACAAAGAAAAATTAAATCACTTACCATTATATTATAAAGATTCATCCTTTTATCTTTTTAATAATAATAACATAAAAAATATCATACTTTATAGAAAACAAATGATACATGAATTTATTAAAATGTGTACATCTCAAGAAAATTACAATGAACCATATTTTCATTTTATTGATAAAAATATTATACACAAAATATTATTTACTAATAATAAATTATTTATTCAGCTAGATAAAATTATAAATAATAATATAAATACGAATGAACAACAAAAAAATAATACACATCATTTTGAAACGCCTACATTAAAGGAGCAACAAAAATTAAATATTAACACATTATATAACTATATAATGTTAAGTTTTTATGAAAATGATAATATAATGGGAGATAATAAAAATGGTGATAATAAAAATGTTGATGAGACTTATAATCACAATAGTGATAATAACCATCATCATAATAATAATATATCTTGTGATAAAAATATTGATATAAATAATTATTCTAATGAATCCTTTGAAAAATTAAAAGAACTTATTAAAAATACAATAAACGATGTAGCATATAATAACTCTATATTTAATTCATTTGAAAATATTTTTAATTACAATTTTGTAATGCATATTTATTCTTATGTTAGTACTCATGCCATAAAAATGAAATCGTCTTTAAATTTATATACCTCAAATAATGATACAAATAATAGTATGCAAAATAATATGAAAAAAAAATACGATACACAAAATGATGAAAATATATATAAACTTAAAGACAATATTATTAACAGTAGTATAAAAATGGAAGATGAACAAAAAACTATTGAAGAATTATATATAAAAGAATGTTCTGATTTTAATTTTAATGAATATGAACAGAAAGAAAAACAAAACGAAAACAAAAATAAAAATATGTGCCTAATACCAATTATAGATGTATGCAATCATAGTAGTCTTTCTAATAATTCAACAATAAACAAAGAAGACCTCACTGTTAAATATGACAATGTAAATAATAAAATTTGTCAACATGATGAGGATTATTTAAAAAATATACAACAATATCAATATAAGGAAGAAATAAATGATAGTGTTAAAAATGGGGTGAATCAAGAAGATTCTTTATCTTTTTATAGTGAAAAAAATAAAAATAAAAATAAAAAAAATTATATAGATCATAAGGATAATAATAAAAACAATCACAATAATCTGAACCCATTATTAATACCCTCTTCCATAATACATAAGATCCAAAGTGTTCACTTGATAAGCTCAAAAAAAATCGAAGAAGGTGAAGAAATCACCGTGAGCTATGGAAATGCTAGCAACGATCTTTTATTATTAGAATATGGTTTTATTGAAAAAGAAAAAGAAACGAAAGTTTATTTTAATTTTGATATAAAAATTATAAGGGAAATTATTATACAAATATTAGGAGTTGATAAACTCCCTTTAATCATGTTAGATAGCTTAGAACAAGTAAAAGTCAACTTATTTAAACAACTAAATATTATTGATGATAATCAAAGTGTATATCAACGTTTTGATACAAAAAATTTAGAAAGTGCACATATTACAAGAAAAAAAAAAGAAATCTTTAATGATTATCTAAGGAAAAATAAATATTTTAATGAATATAATATATTTACAATGAAAGATCGTATTAATAAATTTTTTATTGATGAAAAATTACAACATGATTCTAGAAAAAAAAATAAAAAAAATTATCTTTATATTGGTTCTAATCATATTGTAGATCCTATTTTATTAGCTACAATAAGAATAATTATTTATGATGATATTAATCACCTTTCTAAAATAAACATAAATGAGTTAACTTCATGGAATCATTATTTATCTATCGATTCTGAAATGGTAGTTATACAAATATTAATAAAATTAATTGATGAAATTATTTATGAACACTTTTCTTATATTAATTATGAATATATATTAAAACAAGGTTTTATAAAATATGAAGACCTAAAATTTCTACACAATAAATTCTTACAAATCAATACGTTACACTCTCATAAATCTATAAACCTATTAGAATATAATAATTTTTTTATAACTATATATAATATTCTAAAAATTAAAGAATTAAAAAATGCTAAAGATAAACTTAATCAAAAATTTAACCAAATGAAACATCTTTTCAACGAACAAAATAAAAATGAAAATAAAATAAAATGAAATGAAATGAAAATTAAAATATATTAAAATAAAAATGAAAATATATTAAAATAAAAATGAAAATATATTAAAATAAAAATGAAAATATATTAAAATAAATAGGTATATTTCTTTTTATTTACTTTTTTTTTTTTTTTTTTTTTATGTTTGGCTTTTATTTACAATTTAAATACACGTAACAATGCGATGTTATTATATATAAATAATAGCTTTGATGGTAATCCAATATTTTGAATATATACATATATATAGATATATATTATATTGGAATGTTTATTTTTTTACATATTTTAATTTAATTTTATTTATTTATTTTTATTTATTTTATTTTTTTTTTTTTTTTTGTGTTTTGTTTTGTTTTTTTTAATTTTTTTTTAAATAAATATTCTCAAAAAAAAAAAAAAATAATATACATATATATATATATATGTTATGTTCCTGACCTTTATTCTTTATTTTATTCTCCATCAACCATTTTGAAAAAAAAAAAAATTCATTCTCATATTAAATATGATGAATGACATAGTTTTAATTAACAAAAAAAAAACTCCAAGTGAAGAAAAAAATATTGATAAAAGTGATGAAATTAAATTGAGAATTTATGGATGTCAATTATTACAAGAAGCTGGCATTATTTTAAAACTAAAGGCAGTAACTATTGTAACAAGCCAAGTTTTGTTCCATCGTTTTTATTTTAAAAAGTCCTTTACCGATTTTGACGTCAATGTAAAATAAATAAATAAATAAATATATATATATATATATATATATATATATATATATATATATATATATATGTTGTGTGTATTATATATGCATATCTGTTTTATCTTTCATTTTGTAGATTATTGCTCCTTCAGCATTATATTTATCGTGCAAACTGGAAGAAGATTTTTGTCGTATTTACAAAATTATTAATACTTTTCATTTTTTATGTAAATATGAGAATATAAAAAGTAAACACCTTTATTTTGATATAAAAAATTTGAACATGGAACATTTCAGAATAAATATGGAATCAGAAGTAATAATATATATATGAATAATATTTTATATACATATATATATATATATATATATTTTATTTTTTGTAGGAATATAAAAATATGAAAGTAGATATTTATACATATGAACTCCTCATACTAAAAGAAATAGGATTTCTTGTTCATAAAATAAACCAACACCCTCATTCATTTCTTTTACCATATATTTATTCCCTCTTTAACAATTTAAATACAATTGATAAGGATTTAACAAAAAATTTAGCACAAATATCTTGGGGATTTTTAAATGACAGGTTAAAAAAGGCTGACAATTATGACACCCCACATATTGAAATAATAATTTATTTGTTCTATTTTTAATAAATATCTTATATAAAATATGCCCATTTGAATATAACACGAATATATACATATAAATAAATATATATATATATATATATATATATATATATATATATATATATATGTATATATATATAATGTTTTATTAATATATATGTAAAATGATGAACCAACATAAGGAACAACATATATATATATTTTTTTTTTTATAGTATGAGAACAACCTTATGTTGTGAATATCAACCACGGTGTATAGCTGTTGCAAGTATATTCTTAGCTGCATATAAACTTAATATACCCTTAATGAAAGTATGTAACAATATATATATATATATTTATTTATTTATGTGTTGGTGTTATATTCACAAATGTTTAATATTTTATTATTTATTTATTATTATTTTTTTTTTTTTTAGAATACCAATTGGTTTAAATTATTTGATGTAGATTATGAGGATATCAAGAAAATATGCATTAGAATATTGGAGCTTTACAAAATAGGTATATAAATATATTAATATTTATAGACGTAGTTTTTATTTAATTCTCTTTTTAATGTTTATATAATTTTTTTTTCTTCTTTCCTTTTACAATAGGACGATGCCATTATATAGACGTCGTGGTTAAGAAGAAATAAATATAATATAATATTCAACACACTTATGTCTTAATTTATATACATAATTTTTTTATTTTATTATTATTTTTTTTTTTTTTGTTATTTTTTAATATAAAAATATATAATTAATTCTTTTCTTTGTTTTACTTTACATTACTTTCTTTTTTTTGTATTATTTTCAAATATAATATATACATAAATACACAATATATAACCAAGAACATTAGTCAATATATACTTTTTAAAAAAATGACTTTACTATTTTTTATACTTTTCAAGAATAAAAAAAGTTAACATGTACAAAGCTGACTTGTTCATGTAAAATAAAAAAAATATAATAAAAAAAAATAAAAATATATTTATATATATATATATATATATATATATAACATTTTTAATAACAAAGATAAATATTCTTATTTTAATTATTATCATTATTTTTTTAAATAAAAGAGAATTTAATTTCAGAATTTAATTTAATTTCATTTCAAACCTACGCTCAACTGAGTAATTGTTGAGTTCAGTTATACTCAGGACTCGCAAGTTCATCGTATCTATTAATTTCATCATGTGTTTTTATAAATTCTCTTTTTAAAAAATAATTTTACACTTTCTTTTATTTTTATAATATAATAATCTTTTGAACATATGCTTTAATAAATTTACATTATAAACATTATATTAAAAATAATAACTGTGCTATAAAACCACATATATTAAAATATTGAAGTATATTTCTTATATATATATATATATATAATTAATATTTATATATTAAAATATATTTTATTTATTGAACAATTATATTTTTAAATAAATAATATTGTAAAATGAAATATTATATATATATATTTACATTTCAATAATGAGCTATAAAATTTGTTAAAGTATTAATAATATAAATTAAAATGAAATTAACTGATTATGCTTCTTTAATTTACATTTAAAAAATAAATATTATTCATAATAAAAATATCTTATAATTTTATAAAATAAAACCTACAAATAATTTTTATGTATAATTTTTTTATAATTTCATAATAAATAAATGAAAATTAATCCTTATAAAAAGATATAGAAAATTAAATTTATATATTATATTTTTTATTATATTTATAATTATATTATAATTTTTAAACTTTTTATATTAATATATTTCTTTTACGAATATTTTATATATACATATAATAAAATATATATATATAATAATAACTTCTATTAATTTATTAAAAAAAAAAAAAAAAAAAAAAACGGCTTTTCTGTGCGTATCCTAAATGGAATATTGAATAATATATATATATATATATTATTAATAAAATATGTCGATCCTTATATATATATGTAATTATATTATAATATATTATATTTGAACATACATATATTTTAAGTTTTTTTTCTAAATTATAAAGTGGATTTTATATTATTTTCAATGGAGGGGAAAGTAAAGTATGTATTAATACTATTTTTTATGTATTTACTATTAAAAAAATAAAAAAATATATACAATATTATTATAACGATTTTTAGCTATAAATATTATATAAAAAAATATATATTAAAAATAGTATTATATTTATTATATTATCACTTATTCCTTCGTTTATATAATACTTATATAAAAAAAAATTATTTCCGAATTTTAAAAATAATTCACATATAACTTATATATGTAGAATTTTTTATCATATATTTAAAAAAAAAAAAAATGATTTGACGAGGTTTAATTTTTTTTTTAATAAAATATTTAAATAAATATATATATAATACATTATATTTGTATGTTATAAAAATGTCTGTACCAACATTATCAAACAAACCTGAAACTGTCGATTTGCTAGTATTAGCCCCAGGAGAAAAAAAGTAAAAAAAAAAAAATAAAAAAAATAATCAAAAATTATATAAATTGTATATTAAGCTATATATATATATACCATGATACAAATAAATATATATATATATAATTAAAATAAGGAAGAAAATAATAAACATATATATTTATATATATTGAATATTTATTTTGTTTTGTTTTATATTTTTGTATAATAATATGAATATATAAAAAGGATGCTTGTGAAATTAAAATGAACATGATAAATATATAATATAATCCATATTCAAAAATAAATTATTTATACGAATAATTTATTTTTATTATTTTGACAAACATAATATTTTTAATTTTCATTTTATATATAGAGTAACATGTACAATATCAGATAAAGGAGATTGTAACATCTTTGTGATAAAATTGGAAGATCACACTATAGGGAATTTAATCAAAATGTAAATATATATAATATATATATATATATATATAATTATATTTAACTTATTTGAGATATATTATTATTTTTCTGATAATTCATCTATTATATATATATATATATATATATATATATATATTTATTTATTTATTTTTAATATTTCCATTTATTGTAGACAACTGTGTCAAGACCCTAAGGTTCTTTTTGCTGCTTATAGACAACCACACCCTCTTCAAAATGCCATAGAAATTACAATTAAACCTAAGGGTTATGCAGGTGTGAAATTACTGTCAGATAATGTAAATAATATATTATCACAAGTTGCCACACTAAAAGAAAATTTTGCGGTAATTCAAAATAAATAAATAAATATATATATATATATATATATATATATATATATATATATAATAAATACTATTATATAAATTTTGTATATATCTTATTTACCAATTTAATATATTTATATTTTTTATATTTTTTTTGTAGAAAAAAATTCAAAAATATAAGGAAAGCAATTCTTACTATGAAGATTACTGATATGTTAAATTTATTTTTTTTTTTTTTTGTTTCTTTTATCCTTATTTTTATATGATCATATAAACAGATAAATTCTAAATAAATATTAATTCAAAATTTTTCATTTTTAATTTTTTTTTTAATATTCCATATTATTAATAAAACACATTTTGCTTATATAAAAAAATATATTTCTTTAAAGACACTATTTTTTTTTAAATTTATTTTGATTATGTATATATATATATATATATATATATATATATATATATTTATAATTTTTTTTTTTTTTTTTTTTGTTCTATATATTTGTTTTATACACTTAAAAATTTTTAATAAACTTATAATATATATATATATATATATATTGTGTACCTATAAAAAAAAATTGAAAAAAGAAAAAAAAAAAAAAAGAGAAATTTATAATGTGCATACGCAAATTTAATATTTTTTAAAAGATAGTTGCTTATATTCAATTTAAATGAGAGTTACATTAATATATTTTTAAGCATACAGAATTGTATTAATATGTATTAAACATTTACACTTTTTTTTTTTTTTTTATTTTATATTTTATATTTTTTCTTTAAATATTTGTAATAATAATTTGGATATATAATTCATTATTTTATATAAAAAATAAAAAATTTCATATGTGTATATTTAAATGTATTATAATTATTATTATTATTATTATTATGATTTATTATAGCACCTTTTGTTATAACAAAAATATTATATATATTATAATGATAATAATTAATATATATATATATAATAATATTTTGTTGGAATTTTAATAATTTGGTAAAGTGTATAAAATATTCTTATAATATATAATTTATTTAAATATATAATATATAAATGTGTAATATATTATATATATATATATATATATTTTTTTTTTTTTTTCTTAGATATTTATATATGTTCATATATGAATCATAAGTTACATTTAAATAATATATATATATATATATATATAATTATACATATTTTTATTTATTTTGTTTTATTTTTTACCATTTAAGAATTATATATATATATATATATATATATTATAATTTGTGAACAATATAATATATTTATACAAAAATATTCTCATATATATATTTTATTTTTATTATATAATTTTTGAATATGGAAAATTTATACTTTTCAGATATTAACACAACCTTATTTTTAAGGCATTATAATAACCATTTGCTTTTAATTAATGGAAATAAAATAAAATTTTATAACTATGAAGAAAATAAAAATATTGTGAGGGCACACAATATTGGTATATATAGTATTAAGGAGGCTGATAAGAATGAAAAGATTGTTTATGTTTCAAATAATATAAAATTAAAAAGAAGATTAAAAGGAAAAAAAGAAGAGGAGGATATAAAAATAAATGATTCTTTTAACGGTAATGATTTAGTAAGTTCGAATAATAATGAGACAAATGAAAAGAATAGAGAAAAAGAACAAAATAAAGGTGAAATAGAAAATAATAATATTAATAATAATAATAATAATATGAATGATGATGTTCTAAGTACTTGTCAATTTTCTAAAACTTCTAAAGATATGATGACAAAAGAAGAAAAAGTAAATTATGTTTGTATAGCATTTGAAGAAGGTAATGTATGGTTATGTCATCAAGATGATAAAAATAAATTATTTAATTATGAAAAATTAATATACAGAAAAGTTTGTGACATAGTAAATATTGAATTATTTGTTATAAAAAATAATTTGAATGTTTTTATTTTATATAAAGATTATACTTTAATATTATATAGTGAGAAATTACAAAATGCTATTAAAATTCCTATACATGAATATACTTATAATTTCTGTTTAAGTCATAATTATAAAAATCTAGCTATTTTTAATCATGCTAATTTATATATATATGATATTTATAAGAGTGATGTATTTGGTATATTACATGATAAGGATAATTACTCACCAACTAAAAATAATAATAACAGCAATAATAATAATAGTAATAATTTTATAGAAATTAAGAATATATTTGATCTATCAAAAAATTATAAATATCTACTCAACTGTGATTGGCATCCAAAAAATCATTGTATTGCTTTATGTGGAAAAAAAAATATACGATATTTAACTTTATATAATTATAATGTTTATGAATTTACATCCTTACCTATACATGAGACACTTATCAATTCAATGAAATTTATTACTATATCAAATAATGTCACATTATTAATATCTCTAAGTTCTTCAGATTATATTTTTTCTATATGGGAATTTGAACTTGAATATTGTATATACAAATTTAAAAGTGATTATGCTATTTCTTATTTTGATATATCCTTTTTTAATAACTATTTACATATATCAATGCTAGCTCAAGAAAAACATCTAGCTAATCTAAAATTATTAGATAAAGATATTCTACAAAAAATTGAATGCAATCAATCTGATAATGACGATAATGATATATTACAAGGCTCCTTTAATGATAAAAATACATACAATAACAATGACCAAAATATAGATCAACATAATATATTTGCTGATCATAAAAAGGATATAAATTTGAATAATAAGAACCAAAATAAGGAACAAGAATTGCAAGGAATAATTTATCCAAACGGTACTATACACACTAAACGTAAAAGTAAAAGAAACGATGGTGATATTTTTAATAGCTTCAGTATTGATAATAAAAATGAGCAATATTTTTATAATAATTATATAGAAAATGATAAAATTACAAACGAATATGCATCAGCTAGTGTACAAAAAAAAAAAAGAGTTAGCATATCCAATAATGATAATTTTAATTCTACAAATATGAAAAGAAGAAAAAAAAAAATTTTTTCTGATGATGATGAAAGTCAAGAATCTTTCCCCTTGTCTTATAAAAATATTGAAAAGGAAATTAATGCAAACGAACAAAAAGTCAAAGAAGATAATAAACACCTTACACATGATATACATAATAAGCACGATAATAATTATAAACCAGATGGACATCCTAAAAATGATAGACAAAATCACAATTTTAATGATGACAATGATAAAGATGATGCTTCTAATTATAATTATGAAGAGAGTGCAGAATGTACCATGAAAAAATTACATAAATTAAGTAGTCAACTAAAAAGCTCAAAAGAAACAAAGCATAACAAAGTAATATCAAATATGTATGATGATTTTGAAAGTAATCAAATGAATATTCCAAACAATGTTCATTCAGTTGATAAAAGTAAATATGGAGAAGATGAAAATATATATAACCCTAAAGAATATAATCTTCAGAATTTTATTAATAAAAATAGAGATGTTGTTATTGATAGAGATGGGAATTATTTATTTGATAATGATGATGATCAAAGAAGTATGATTGGATTTAATACGTATGTAAAAGATAAATTTGATCAACTAAGAGAATTAAAGAAACAAGTGGACCATTTACAAAAACAAATAACAAATTACACTAAAATAAATTTAGATGATTTTATAGTTCTTGCTCCTGGATTATGTGAAGAACCAGAAAATATTAATGATCAATGGTGTATGTTCTGGAATGATATTGGACATATAACCAAAAAAAAAGAAGGAAGTAAAACATATATATATATATTTTTATTTAGAGGTGAAGAAATTGGAAAAAAAAAAATTACTGATATTTATAATGTTACTAGTGCTTCTTTAAGTGCATATGGTTTTGCATTAGCATCTAATCCATATGAAAAATCTGGAAATAAAAATAATAGTATCTTATGTTTTCATAATTTAAAAGATAATATTATATGGAATAAATATCTTCCATCAGATGAATATATTAAAGGTGTTGCTAATGGTAATAATTTTGTAGCAGTAGTAACATCAAATAACTTCTTACGTATATATTCTACATATGGTTATATTATTAATACTATCTTATTGAAAGGATTACCTGTAGCTATATGTGCTTATGACTATTTACTATTTATTATTACATGCCCATATATATATGAAAATGTTACTACAACTAATATAAATAATACATATACATGTACACTCTACAAAATTTATGAAAATTTTACAAATCTAAAACCAAATAAATATAACACATATCATATAACAATACTATATGAAGATGTTTTATCTCTGCCCTCATGTCATTACTTAAACTGGGTTAATATGTCGAATTTTGGAGTACCTTATGTCAAAGATACATCTAATTATATATATGGTTTATATCCTATTTTTAAAAAAAATAATCAATTAGTATATGATTGGGTACCTGTATTTGATATGCAAATTTTAAATGAAGTAGAAAATAAAGAAAATTTATTACAAATAAATGAAAACAATCAAGATATATTAAATGAATCAAATAATAATAATAATGATATTATGTCAAGTCATATCCATTCACAGAAAGACGATAATGAAGATTATGTCAATTCAAATATGAAAAATGCGACACCCTCAAAATTGAACCCTTTAAAAAGAAAAAATAAAAATAAATCTTCTAATCACCATGGTAATAATAATGAAGGAGTCATGCAATTTTTAGATGATGAAGTGGAAGAGGATGATGAAGAGAACGATGATTATGAAGATGAGGAACTTGGAAATGAAAATTTTGACGATGAAGAAGATAAACCAAGAATTAATAATAATTATCATAATAATAATAATAATAATGATGAATATACTAATAATGGATGTATTTATTATCCATTATACTTTGATAACTTTGAACAAATATCAGTCATAAAATTACAAAAAAATGAAATAGAACCAAGATCTAATAAAATCGAAAGTTGTCTTGGATATAATGTTGAAAAAAAATATGTTGTTATGAACGAATGTAATCTAATATCTTATGAAAAATATGTTAATTTATTACAAAAAAATCCAAACTTATCTTTAGATAATGAATCAAATAATGAAGAATCAGCATTATTACCTTGGGAGCAATACGATGAAATGAGATCTAGAATAGATCTTTTCTGTAAACAATTATTTGCAAATATGTATCATGACTATATGAATGATGGAAAAAATAAAACAGCTAATGATACATTAAAATCATTAAACAAATTATATGATAAATGGATTATGAGAATGTTTGCTATACTCAAAAATGATAAGAAAAATCAAAGATTGGCTGTTAAAGTTTCAAGCTTATTTAAAAATATCAAAAATATGATGCTATCTATTAGCTTAGTAGATGACGAATATAGTACATTACATAGTGAAATTACAAACGAATACTTAAAAAGACAAATGAAAGATGAAAATTCAAAACACAATCAGGAAAATACTATTTATTATGAAGATAATAAAGACGATGAACAAAAACGTAGAGAAATATATGAAAAAAGTTATGCTAATCAACAAAATAATATATCAGATGATGAAAAGAAAAATCTACATGATATTAAAAGTACTTCTCAAGTATATATAAATTCATCCAAAACTTTTGTTGAAAATAAAGAAAAAAAAGAAAATGGATTCTTAGATAAATTTTTTACAGGTGTTACTAAAAATCAAGCAGTTGATACTCTTTTTTCTCACGATAAGAAAAATACAAAAATTAAAAAAAAAAGTACCCTTGAAAGTTTTTTTACTGAAATAAAAGAAAATTGAAGTATTATAATATATTTATATATTCATATATTCATATAAATATGAAGCGTTGTCTCAAAATGTGTAGGCTAAGAAAAATAATACACAATTATTTACATATATATATACTTAAAATGATTATTTTTAATGGACATTTTTTTTTTTTTTTTTTAATAAATTTTAATAATTATCTAGCTTTTATTTTTATTATTTTTTTTTATTTGGCTAGTTTTTAAAATTTTCTAGCCATTTCATATTTTTTTTTTTTTTTCTATCCAATTTTTAATATTATTCTTTCGTATGATTTATTTTATATATAGCTAATTATATTCACGATTAATTTTTAAAAAAATATGATATCATGTGTGTGTTCATATATTTATGTGTATATATGAAATTTACACTTTTATATGAATACATTACATTTTCTTTATGATTAAAATATTTAAACATTAAAAATAAGATTATATATATATATATATTTATATTTATAATTACATAAACATATAAGTTTCATAATATTAATGAATTTTATTTTAAAGGGTTTAAATTGTATAGTTTATACAACTAGCACACAAAAAAAATAAAAAATAAATAAAATAAATAAATAAAAGATAAAAATAATATATATATATATATATATATATATATATATATATATATATATATATATAATAAGTAAAAATAAGAAAATAATGTTTATTATATAAAAATATGATCACTATAAAATATTAACACATTAGTGTCATGAAATATTCTCTATTTTATTTTATTTTTAAATATTATTAATATTTTTATTCATATTACCATGTTGTAAAAGATTAAATATATAATTTTAATCATATTATACACGATCTGTAGCATCTAATATATAATCCTCTCCTTTTAATTTTTTAATAGATAACCTCTTTACAGCATTTAACATTAATCTTTCCTTTCTTGTTTTACAATTAAAATTTATAATATCAAAAAGTTTTTTTTCTTTTTGCCTTCTTCGTTTAGAAGATAAGGGAGATTTCCTAAAAGGACAACTAATATCATAAGCCACAGGAGATCTTTTTTTTTTTAAAAGACAACTTGTATTAGAACCAAAAAGTGTAAATGAAGAGTCTTCAGGATTTACTTCATTTTTATGCATGTATCCATCTATATTCATTTTTATTATTTCAAACATATCTAATTTTGAAAGATTTTTTCTTTCTTTGTGTTCATCATTTTGTTTTAATTCCTCATTTAATGATGTATCTTTATTATTTTTAGATATATCTTTTGAATTATCTTTATCACTATCCATCTTATTATTATTATCAATGTTGTCAAGTTTTTTCTTTGCATTATTATCTGTATCATTGTTTTCATCATTTATATGTTCACCCTTTTTACTTTTCATTTCATGCATTTCTTTAATTTTATCATAAAATTTAATTCTTTTCTGTGTTATGGGATCATAGTATTTATTTATAAATGATTGTAATCCATTAATATAAAAAGAGTTGTTTTTAAATTTCTCATGTACAATTTCTAATATATGAAAATATGAAAAAACATTTTTAAAATTAAATTTATTTTCTGTAATAGCAAAATTAACATGTCTACTATAATTATATTTAGCTTCTTTTTTTTTGGATGAATACCAATAATCATATTGATTAAATTTCCTTCCAAGTTTTTTATTTTTATAAATATCTGGTATATTTTCATATTCTTTTAATATATTTTTATCATATTTAAAATATTCTTGATTAGGATCTAATTTACTTAATTTTTCAGTTATTACTATATATGCACTATGTTTTTTTTTTAATTTTTGATATATTTCATTACGTTTTTGTCCCTTCTTTATTCTTTTTTCTAATGTATTTCTATACTTATATTTAAACTTTTTTGTCATATATAATTTAAAAGCATCTTTAGTTTTATATATATTTAAAATATTATATGTTTTATTATTATGTGTACCTTTTGTATATGTCTTATTTAAATAATTGCCATTCATAAAACAAATAACAATACATAAATTTGAGGAATTAAGAATAATATTTATAATACTAAATACTGTAATTTCAAATAATATATGCCACAATTTCATTCTTCTAAACTAAAATATGTATGTATAATATAATGGTCATATGAAGTATTCATATATGTATGCATTTATAAATTTTTTCTTTTTCTTATTTAAACATTTATATATATATATATATATATATATATATATATTTGTGTCGATTGCTTGAAACATATTCCTATATTTTTATTCTGTTATATCTTAATTTTCAAATCTTATAAAGCCTATAAATTTTTTTGCTTTTTAATTTTTTCTTTAACATTTTCCTTTTATTTTTCTTTTTTTTTAATACATTATATATATAGCAATAAAATATATCATAACAATATATTCATATTGTTCATAAAATAAGGTTAACTTTTTATATTTCTCTGCTACTTGTAAAATGATAAGCTTTAACTTTTAAATGTTCATTATTATATATTATTCGGGTTTATAAAATAAACATAAACATTAATAAATATACAAATATATATTTATTTATTAAACAAGAAAAAGAAAATATATACACACCAAAAAAAAAAAAATAAATAATAAATAAATAAATAAAATATATATATGACAAAAAGACGAATATATAAGATATATTTATTATTTTCCTTCGGACTTATAAAAGTAGTTCTTCCCACAAATACAAAAAAAAATTAAAAAATAATAAATATAATTATATATATATATATATATATATATATATATATATATATATATGTATATTTATACGAATTAATGTGTATTTTGTGATGAAATATATACTTCATATATATATATATATTTATTTATTTATTTTATATATACATTTTTCCACACAAATAATATTTCATATATGTTCAATCATTTATATATTAATAATACATTTTTTTTCTCAAATAAGGATTTTCATGCTTATTTTTATTTTTAATATTTTTCTTTTTTTCTCTTTAATTTATCATATAATATATTTTATAGTCATATTTTTATTTATTTTATTTTTTTTTGTACCTTAAAGTAGTTTAAAAAAAAAAAGAAAAATTAATAATAATTCATATTGTACATATATACAAAAATGTAAGCAAAAAAATTAAGAGCACTTCTATTGTTCACATAAATTATAACATATATTATAATTATGTGTACTTTATATATAATTAATTTATACATAACATATAAGTATCAACACAAACGTTATTTTTAAAAACAATTTTAATAACAAATTTTTTTTTTTTTTTTTTTTTTGTTATCATCAATTTTTTTCGTATTACAAAATTATAAATAATAAGAATATATATTTAAAAATGATTGCTCTATTAAAAAAAGGAAAAATATATATAAATAATACCTATAAAGAAATGAAAAATGATTTTTAGATATTATACAAAATTATATAAACATCAATGTCCATATAAAAATATCCTATATAATAAATACCTTTTAGAAGAAAAATTACAATATTTTTATGATAGTATAAAAAAGAATAATTATTCAATTTTATATGAAATAAAAAAAAATGATCATTTAAATGTTAAGAAAAATAATGGAAATTTTCTATTATTGTCTGATATATATATGATAAAACAAAATAACTTATTTCTATTAAATAATGTAAAAAGAAATTTTTATTATAATAGATGTATAGTAAAAGGAATTAATAATGATTCACTCTTTTATTATGATAAAAAACATTTTAGCGGTAGAAGTGGAGGATTGAAAAGAAAAAAAAAACCAAAAGAACAGAGAATTGTAAATACTGGATCAGCTAAAAGATTAGAATTTTTTTATCCTAAAAAAAAAAGGAGACAACGTATTGGTTTAATACAAAATAGCAGGAAAAACATTGTCTATGATAATATATTCAAAAGATTTCTTGTATATCATTATAAACAAGGAATTCAAGTTTTTAGAAGCTTTAGTTGTAAAAAAAAAAGAAATTTTGAAGCAGCCAGAAATAAAGCAATAATATTAGCTAAACAATATAATAAAAGATTTAATAAACATAATATCAAGGATCAAGAAAAAAAAGATACAAAAAATACACCTCTCAATGTTATGGATAGTAACCTAATAGCTAAATATAATAATGAATTAATTAAACAAGTTAATGTTATTCCAGATAAAAATAAAAGTGGTTATAGAGGTGTATTTTATGAACCTTCCTATCATGCATATATTTGTACATATAATGAAGCAGGTGTAAGAAAATTTCAAATATTTAAAATACAAAATAATGATTATCTTGAAGCATATCATTTAGCTGTTATGTGTAGACGATATAAACTTTTTAAAAACTACCAATTCGTTTTTCAAAGAAATAGAATACGAAGCGGAAGAATACCACTCAAGTAGATACTCTTTTTATAACAACACATGTAAATGTAAATATAAATAAATAAATATATATATATATATATATATATATATATATATAAATATTTTTATGTTTTTTAAATTAAACAGTTATCAAAATTAACACATTTAAAATTTGTTTGTACATATATATATATATATATATATATATATATATATATATATATATATATATATTACAACATAGTGAATATAAACACATACATATATCAAATTAATATAATATGTACAATGTAAAACAATTTTTTTTTTATTTTATTATTTTTTAATCAGAATCTGATATAACATTAATCTTCTTAATCAGAACACGATTTATATATTCCATTAACTGATTAAACTTTTTACTTTCCATGTTTTCTTTTAAAAACTCTAATTTATACTTGTACTGATTTTCATCATTCATTTCTAAAATACACCTTGTACAGCTTTCTCCCTAAAATATTCAAAATATATAAAATTTTCAAAATATATAAAATTTTCAAAATATTCAAAATATATAAAACATATATAATATACAAAATACATAAAACATATATAATATACAAAATACATAAAACATATATAATATACAAAATACATATAATATTACAATAATATTAATAATATTATTTACATATATTTATGTTTGTATTTATATATGGCAATATATCAAGACATAAAAACATATATACTTAAAACATTCTTATTTTTCGTACCAATAATTTAAAGGCGGGTATATTATTAAACAATGCTAATAATATATTATCCATTATAATCATAAAATTCTTCACATTTTCTTTGTATATATCATTCTTTTTCTTAAAAATATTTTTTATTGCCTTAAAATAATATCTGTGTATTTCAATAGATATCATTATAAATGTAGGTAATTTCAAGAGATTAATAATATTATATATAAATAATAAACAATCATTATTATCATAATTATATTTTGTTAAATTATAAAAAATTTGATAACATATAGTTTGTAAACTATTCACTTCCTCCTTTATCATATGTAAATATATTTCTTTAAATGTATCTATAAAATTTTCTTTCTTTAAAATATCATAAACGTTATTAATCTCACTAATATGTAAAACAAAGTAATATGAAGTAGTATCTAAAGTACTACTTTTTAAAGATAAAATAGGTTCAAGATATTCTTTCTTTTTTGGTATATGTAAAAATATTAATAGTATATATATTTTTGTTGAATAAAAGGATATATCTTTATTAGTATGATTAAATAATGGTTTTACACAATTTATAATTTTAATTAATATGTTCTTTATATTAATATCGGCATTATTTAAAATATTTGATAATATCATTAATATAGTAATAGATATTTGTAAATTTATTTGTACATTAATATTATTTAATAAATCATTTATTAGTAAATCAACTCTAGATAATTTTTTCTCAGATATAATATTTAAAATATAAATAATTTGATTTTTTAAATTTTCATTATTTAATGATTTTATAATACATGTTTGTAATTGGGGTATTAATGGTTTTACATAATCACTTCCTTTTTTAATTAATACTTCAAAAGTTGAAAATATATAAAATTTGGCTTGTTCAATAAATTTATTTGTTAAGATACGTATAAGAATACCTGATATCTTTAACATGAATGGTCTTGATATATTAATATTTGTATATATAAATAATTTTCTTATAATATCTATTGCCTTTGTTTTAATATCTGTATTATTAGATAATAATATTACATTAGTAAACATATTCATTAAAGATGAAAATAATGGTTTACATAAATTTAATCCTACAATTTCATATTTATCATGAGCTATTTCATTTAAATTATTATCAGTACAATATTTATTTATAACATCATAAAATATATTAGTATATCTATAATTATCTTGTAATTTTTTAATTAATTCTATTAAATATATATATATTATAGATGATATATCAAGTACATCTTTATTAATATCTACAAATGCATAATTTGATAAAACATTTATATACATTTCTATTCTTTCTATATTTAATAAATACATTTTTTTATATACATTGATATTTTTTTTATTTATATTTTTTATTATATTTTTTTGCTTATTAATATTATTTATATTATCTATATTATTAATATTATCTTGTGAACTCATCAAATTTTCATTTGATAATAATAAAGATATATCTTCATTATTTATTATATCTAAAAAGTATTTAAAAATAGATAAAATGATCTCTCGTATCTTTCCATTCTGTTCTTTATATTCTAAATATGATAACTCATTTAAGTTATTCTTATCATGAATAATAAAATATCTTTTTAATAAATCTGCAGATTCTTGTGCTTTTTTATCTTCTTCTAATTTTAAAGACTCATATGTTCTGCATAAACTATTATATGATAAATCACATTTACTAGAATATAATTTCAGTTCTGATAATAAGGACTCAATAAATATATCTACATTTCTCTCATTTATATTTCTTAAAAAATCTTTTAAACACTTAGTTATATCTTTCATATCCATATCTATTTCATAGAATGGTTCATTTATATTTTGTGTTTCATTAGAATACTCTATATTATTATAAAATGAACTGTTTGTTTTTATTTTATGGTTTTTACTGTTTTCTTTCTCATTATATGTTATTGTATTATCATTTATATTTTTATTTACATTATCATTCATTTTGTAGTTAATATTTCCCTTTTCGTGTCCATCTTTATATTGATCTTTATTCTCTTCCTTAAAAGAAGACAGAATGAAAGAATAATTTTTAATATCAATTTCATGTGTTTCTTTTAATCTATTTATATTATGTAAAATTAAATTAATAAATATCCTAAGAATTTTTGGAAATATACTTTTACTTACACCCGTTTTAGCATACGAAATATAAGACAATAATTTTAGTTTGCATGCATCATAAGGAGGTTTAAAAACATGATGTATAATAAACTCTAAAACTAATTCAGTATGTACATGTAAAAATATTTTAATACTTTTAAAATTAATATGATGTTTAGATGTAAAAAATTTCATACTTGTAGTTGGTGTTTCAAGGACATTATCAAATATTTCATTTATAATATTTTTCAAAACTGATGAATCAATATTTTTTAATAATGATGATAATAATTTAATTTTATCAGATGTATTTTGATGACATGCTAATTCTTTTATCATATGTATAATATTATGTATATGATTTATAATTAAATTATCATATTTATTCTTTGAAAATATTTCATAAAATCCTAATGATATACCTTTCTTAATTGATATAAATTTTGTTGTTTTAAATTCATTTACCATATGTTCTAATATCGATTCTAATTGACGAGCATCTGTTTTATAAACTAAATCACCTAATGACAATGCACTAATTACTTGTTTAAAATTATTTTTTGAAGATAAATTTTGGGTTATTTTTTTTAATAAAATAGAACACATATCTTGCAATAATTTTTTATTTACAAAATTTTTATATATAGTATATGCTGTTTGTCTTACATTAACATTTTTATCATTCTTCATTATACATATTATAGATAACATAAAATAAAATCTTTCATGTAAAGTATTTAATAATTCAAAATCACGTTCTTCTTTATTTATTTGTAAATTCTTTTCTATTAAAACATTTAATAAAATAACACAATCTTTTCTAATTCTCCAATAGTTATTATAAATCTTATTTTCAATATATTTTAATATTAAAGAAGTATTATTTTTTGAATATATACTTATTAATATTTTACATGCTCTTAATGTTATATCTCTTACATTTTCATTTGTATCATTTAAACATAATATTAATTTCTGAAGAATTTTTTTTAAAAACTTTTCTGTATATGTTTCTTCACATTCAGGCATATAAATAAAAAAACCTATTAAACCTTCTTTACTACTTGCACTACTTATCATATTTTTATCATAAATTAATTTCCAATTACATAAATTCTCATCAACTTTTATAATGTATTCATTCTTTTCATTCTTATCCATTAAATAATGTCCATTTAAATAATATAACTTTTTATCATTATCTTTATTATTTATAATCTCATAATAATCACTATCACTTTCTTCATCAGAATACATTTCAAAAAGATCTTCTTCATCATCTTCATTATCATTCATTTCGTCTTCGTCCTCGTAGTCATCTTCTTCATCTTCTACTCTTTTATCATAATCATCACCATCATCATCATCATCATCATCCCCTTCAAAATCGTAATCATCTGGATCGTGTATTTCCAATGTATCATCGTTATAATTATTTTCATAATCATCCTCCTCCTCTTCCTCATCATCATCATCATCATCATAATCATCTTCTTCATCCACATCATCATCATAATCTTCTTCATCCACTTCATCATCATCATCATCATCGTCCACATCATCATAATCTCCTTCATCCACATCATCATCATAATAATCTTCTTTGTCATCACCATCTTTATCATCATAAACTTCCTTGTCAATATCATCATTTTTTGCATGCCCCTTATTATATTTCTTCCTTTTCAACTTATTTTTCTTTCCCCCCATCTCCTTTTTCCTACTAACATCAACTTTATCCTTACCAGCGAACATATTTCCACGTTTTGATTTAATCTGCATATATTTCTTTACATCTATCATGTGTATTATTTTTGATATAAAATTATCAGCCACCTTTTCAGGCGACTTGGATAATATAGATGACAAGCATAAAGCCACTCCACTCTTTTCAACAGATGATGAAGTACTTATTAATATATGAAAAATATGTTGAATATAAAATAATTTTTGATTCATATCTAAAAATTGACTAATATTACCAATGGATCTTGCAGTCAAGTATCTAATTTCTGGTATGGCGTCATTTAATAATAATATAAGAGTCGAAAATAGACTATTAAAATATATAATAAATAATGAATGATCATGTACTAAATATATTAAGAAATAAAATATTTGTAATGATTTTTTTTTCATTTCTAATCTAATATTATTTATTCCTTTTTTAAATATAGGGAATAATAAACATAAACCAATGTTATCAATTTTATATTTAAAATGTATAGATAAAAATATATCTAAAAAATCATTTAAATGATTATCATTAGGTGAATATATACATAATAATATTTGTCTACTAATATTTTTTAATTCTTCATTTGTTATATATTTTTCTAATTTATTAAATATTTTAATACATATTTCTTTAACTTTAATATTTGTTTCTGATACTAAATCACATAATAAATTTACTAGATTTACTAATGTCATATTATCTACAAACTTTAATATATCATATTTACATATAATTAAATATAATGTATCTAAATATGATATTATATTTTTACTTTTTATACTAGATGTTTTTAAATTTAATATAATCATTGGTAACATTTTCTTCATACCATATTGACCAATATCATTTAATATATCTTCAATAACATTAATTCCTAATACTTTTATATTATTTACACTATCATTATAACATTCTAATAAAAGATTAAAATTTTTCATAATATAAGGTTCAAATTTATATTTTAATACTTTAAAAAAACAACCATAAGATAAATAAAAACTTTGTCTTTTATTAATATCTTCTGAATGAATATTCTCATTAATCTTTTCTAAGATCTTATATCTTCGAAAAAAATCCATACCATGAGCTTTTATTACACTTCCTAATAATAAACAACAACCTTTTCTTATTCTTAATTCTTTATTTGAACTAAATATCAAATTAAATATTTTCTCTAAAAATATATCTACATCATATTCATCTAAATATATAAGACAATTATCTGAATTGGGTTTATTCTTGTTATTATTTCTATTAGTTAAGCTCCCTTTTTTATTCATACCTTTTTCATTCATTTTTTTATTACTACTTGGAGAGGGCATGATATTGATATTTCCATTTGTCTTCTCTACATTATTTTTATTATTACCTTTTAATTTATTTAATTGTTTTATCATTTGTGATGTATTATTATTACCACTCTTTACATGGTTTATTGTTTCATCACCATTTATTGTTTCATCACCATTTATTATTTCATCACCATTTGTTATTTCATCACTATATGTATCAGTTCCATTTTTTAAATTTTCTATAAATTTTGGAATTATACTACTAATTTCTATTTGTGTAAAATTATCTGTATCCCTATGCAACATCTGTTCAATTAACTTATTTAATAATTCTAAGGATTCTTTTTTTAAATTGGAACCTAAACATCCATAAAATATAACAACAATCAAATCAAGCACATTTTTATTCTTACTTTTTTTATTATCTTGATATTTATTTAATACATTATATATACGTTTAAATGATTCTTCTAATTCTTTATTAATTTGTTTTTTTCCTACTTTTTTCTTATTTATATTATTATTTTTTTTTTTTTGACCTTTATTACATACACCATCAGATTCAGAACTACGCTCATAACATGAATCATCATCACTATCAAAATAATGTTCATTCATATTTTTTTTTTTCTTATATATCACATTTTGATTATTATCATTATTTTTATTTTTATTCTTATATTTTACTAAATATTCATTATAAGAATTAATCAAGGATGTACCACACATAATAACATACTCCTTAATTTTACTAATATCATTTTTATCTTCTAAACATAAACCTAATAAAAAATTTAAAATAAACTCTACATCTTCTATACTAATAATATAATAATGTTTTGCTAAATTTTCGATAGTTTTTAAAACACCTATTTTACCATATTCTTTAAAAGTAATATATTTAGAAGTTAATTGTAAAAACAGATCTTTAATTTTATTTTGATCTGTTGATTCAACTAACGTTTCACATATCATATTCTGTAAATCTAAACATTCTTTTTGTAACATATCTATCAATTTATATTGTTCAATAGGTTTATTTTCCAATCCCAATTTAGATATCATAACATTACAATAATTTTGTGTATCAGGTTCATTATCATTTTTATATATATGTAAATACATACATATACGTTCATCATTTCTAAAAACATCTAGTCCTTTAACACACAAAGAATTTCTATAATTCTTATTTGTATTATCAGTGTCTAAATTATCAGTCATATAATTATATAATGATTTTAATATTATCATACGCCTAACACTATTTTGAGTAATACAAAATTCTAGTAATGTTATAATATTTTTATTATTCAATAAATATGAATTAAAATTATTCAAAAATGATTCTAGTTCTACATCTAAATCTTCAAATTTTGAATAACTAATTTGTAAACATTTTAATGCATCGACATCATTAATTTCTGTTTTGGTTGATAATAAAATATCTAATGTTTTTAGAATATTCAAAATTATTTGTTTATCATTTATCATATTTATACTATGAAATATAATAGGGAAAAGAAATAATGTTAACATATAAGATATTCTTTCATTCAAATTAAAAGAACTAAATATTAATAATGCTGATTCATCAGCTTTATTATATTTACTTATTTTATATAAACATCTAGTAATATTCTTTTTACATTTTAACATATTAGTACTTATTAAATTATCAATTATAATATTTAAAAATGTTTGTGTATATCGTGTGGTTAAATCATTTTTTAATAATATCATAATTTTTTTTATAAATATATTCATATATTTAGTATCATAAATATTATCTATATAACTCAACTTTTGTAAACAATTTAAAATATATTTATTTTTTTCAATTATTTCAAAAACATTTTTTCTAATTTCATTTTGATTTTTAATTTCTTCAATTTGTAATTCATCTTTTGTTAATGCTTTGTTTTTATTACTTTTATTATCCTTTAATGATTTATTTAATAGAACACTATTATTTCCAACATTTTTATTCGCACTTAAACTTTTATTTGTATTTGCCTTTTTTTTTTTATTTAATTCTTCTTCCATAATTAAATCAGCTGTTTCTTCACCATACGTTGACACTAAATATTTATCTCTTTTTATATTTTTACTTTCTACAATGACTGTTGGTTGATATATATTTCTATCTACATATAATACATTCCAAGGAACCTTACATATTTCGATTTCTTCATCTTTAATAGATTGCACACCTTTATCATCTAACATATCTATAAATTTATTTATCATTTCTTGTAATTTCTTTTTCTCCTCATTTACTCTACAAATTATTTCTTCCTTATCCATATAATTATCATCACCATTAAGATGATTATCATCTTCCTTTGGATCTTTCAATAAATACAACATATCTATAATATTATAACATAATAATTTATGTAAATCATTTGAATAATAATTTATTCCATTTAATAAATATTGTATTACATTATCGAGATGTATATTTGGTATTATCAAATTACGTAATAACTTATTTTTAAATTTCTTTTGACTTTTATAATTATTTATATTTTTATAAAATAAAAGGGGATGACAAAAACATAACAATATTAAAGTATAACAATTCTGTTTTTCACATACTGTCATAGATATTTTTAATAAATATTCAAATAAATATAACAAAAATCTTTTTAAAACATAAGCATTTTTATAATTAAAGGTCTCCTCTATCCAATAAAGATATAAATATTTATAAAACGTATATAACAATAATTGATATATATTTTTTTCTAATAATAAATTATGTAATAACTCTTCAAAATTCTCTACATAATATTCATATTCTTTATTATAATTAAATTGGTATATATTATTAATATTATTCTGATCATCCTCTGTTTTGTTTATTAATATATCATTCATTTTTAGACTCATAAAATAGGTTCCTAGAGTTTTTTTCTTTTTCTTTTTTAATTCAAATTTTTTATTTGTCTCTTCCATATAATGCAACAATGATAGTAAAAGAATAAATACAATGTTATTCAATTTATTCATATTATTCATATTATTAATATTATTGTTAATTGTTTGTTTTGGTTTCTCTTTTGTATTTACACTCTTCGATGTAGTCGTTGATACACTCATTTTTTTATTTATCACATTTTTTGAACTCCCATCTAATATATTATCATACATATTTGCATCCACCATTTTATCAAAACATATAAATGACAATATATCCTTATTCATATTATTTATATAATCTGACAATATTTTGGTCATTTCCTTACTCTTAAAAAATGATAATAATACAAGAGAATATACATAATAAAAAAATTTATTCAATGGTATTTTCTTTATTTCTTTCATATTATAAATATAAAAAAGCTCACCACCATCACCACAATTATTATTATATATAGTTCTATCCATAATATCATTCATGTATGTGTCTATGTTCTTTAAACTTTTGTCATTCATACTTCTATCTTTTAATAATAAAAATAATAACATATTCATACCATATAAATATTTTAATACTTGCTTGGTTACACATAAATTAAAAACATTTTTTATTAAAGTCAGAAATTTCTCATTGCCTTCAATTATATTAACATTGTGTATATAAAATAATAATATAAAATATAAAAATTTATCATTATTCTTTCCATATTTATCTAATATTTCAAATATTATGTTAGAAAAAGTATTATATATATCTTTGTCATTTTTTAATATATAACATAATTCTTGTATCATATTTAAAGCTTCTAATTTTATATTTTCATTTAAATCATTTTTTAAAAAATTAATTATCATATCCTTATAAGATAATATAATATTTTTAATATCTTCAACTTTTTCATTTGATAATAAAAATTTAATAGTTTTTAAAAATATGATCTTCTCATTAAATTTTATTATATTCATTTTTTTATTTTCTTCAAATAAATATTTTAATGCACCTGTATGTTCATTATGTAGATGAAGTTTATATAAGCAAATAAAATATATCATATTATTAATACTGTCGTCAATATTCTTTTCTTTTTCTTTTTTTTTTATATTTATAACTATATCTAATAATTTATAAAAATGTGTTTTATTAAATAAATCCTTGTTGTAATAATAAAATGAAAAAGAATTTATTAAAGCTATTTCATCATATCTATTATATTGTTTTAATATTAAATCAAAAATATTTTCATTCCTTGTATGCTCAAAAATATATTTAAAACATTTTATAAATTTAATCGAAATATTTTTATTAGTATTTAATAAATTTTGAAAAAATAAATTCTCAAAATTTTCAATACATATCATTTTATAATTTTCATCATTTAACAAATGACCATATGTATATAAAAATAAACTTACACATTCGACAATTAAATATGAACAATATGTTTGATTGATAAAAATGGATACAAAATATTTTAAATTTTCAATATATTCGTTAGATGTATCATTTGTATTATAACTATCAACATTATTATTATTATTATTATTATTATTACTATTATTATTAAATAATAATTTTTTATTTGATATATCTACATCCAAATGACATACATTTTGTTTTATTATATTATTAACCAACTTATCTATTATATCCTTTTTCATTCTTTTGAATTTTTTATTTAATTTTATTATTTTTTCATCAGTATAAAATAAACTATTTAAAAATTGTATGCAATTACTAAATAATAAATAAAAATCTTTATTTCCTTTTAATTCTTCAATAATATTATTATAATAAGAACAATATGTAAAAAAACGTTTACATAATATAGATCTATCATAATAACTCATACTCTTTCCATCTCCTATTCTTTTTAATATATATGTGTATATCTTGGTTTTTAATATATCATCATTTCTATCTTCCTTATTTATATTATTTACTAACATACTCAAATAATACAAACACATACTTATATGACTTTTTATATATCTCCTATTATTTGTAAAAAATAACATATTAACACATTCATAAAATTCATCTTCTTTTTCTTCCTCATTTAATATTATATCTTTCATATATTTCTTAATATTCTCTATATCACTACTTTTTACTTTCTTCTTATCTGAATATAAGAACTGGAAAAATTCATTCATATTATTAAATTGGTCCTCCATCTTTTTTTTTCTTCTTTTTATAAATATTAAGTAAAAATTAAAACAATAAATAAATAAATAAATATATATATGTTCACCTTTTTTATATAATATCTCCTTTTGTAGATTTATATATTCCTTATAATATTGTCATATATATATATATATATATATATGAACATATAAAATTATTCCTATATAAATACTTATAAATAAATTTTATTTTTTATTTTTATTTTTATCTATATATTATATCTTTTTTCTTCCTTTATATTTAAAAATAATATATTCTTAAACATATTTCAGGAATAAAATGAAAAAATAATAATAAATAAAAAAAAAAAAAAAAAAAAAAAAATTCAAAGAATAATAGATAAATAAATAAATAAAAAGGAATATTGTAATATAAAATGTATATATTTATACTTTTCATGCAGTTATTTTATGAACTATACTAATAGTATTATGTAAATATGTAACATGTAATTTGTAAATATAATAAGCAATATTATGCTATATATATATATATATATATAATACAATCTTACAATATAATAATATTATATATATATAATATATTTTTTATTCCATATGCTTATCTCAAATATATAATATTGTATTTAAGAAAAAAAATAAGAATATATAAAAAAAAATAAAAGAAGGAGATTATATATACATATATTATATATATATATATATATATATATATATATATTTATGTATTATTTATTATTTTATAATATAACATACATATTTTTAATATATATATATTTCTATTCATTTAATAAATAAATACATTTGATAACTCAAAAATAGCCAATTTTTACTTTATTTTATTATTATTATTTTTTTAATTAATATATAATTTATTAAATATTAAAATAATGTAACATATAATTTATTTATCATATACATTAGAGTTCAAAGTTAACTGTGCATCTTTTTTTTTTTTTTTTTGAGCCCTACAAGGTAATATAATATATAATATTTATTTATTATTTATAATATATTAACGGCTCTGTTTTTTTTTCTGTTTTTATTTTATTTTATTTTATTTTATTTTAATTTAATTTATTTTATTTTTTTTTTTTTTTCTATCACTAAACATATTTCCAATAAAATAAATTTTTTATCACATAAATGTCATTATTTAATATTTATTTTTATTTTATATATAAAATGTACATATTTATATATTATATATATTTTCTTTTGATATTTAACAAAACAAGTGATTTTTTTATAAACATAAAAATAGTCTATAATTTAAAAAAAAAAAAAAAAAAAAAAAAAAAAAAAAAAAGTATACAAATTATCATTTTTTTTTATATTGTAAAAGTAAATTATGTATAATATTAATTTATATTTTTATATAATAATATTAAATAATATACACATATTGAAATATATATGTGTAAAAGATTAATAAATACACAAAGGCACATACATATATATATATTATATATATATATATTATTTATATGTGTATATATATTGCCTTGTTAAAATTCTTCGTTTACATATGTGGGTTGATATTCTTCATAGACAAAAGACAAATCAGGTAAATGCAAACCAATTTTTGTATATACAATTGAATCAATATTATCTATCAGGGTTGTAATATTTTGTGGTCTTATCTTTTCATCTATATTATTTATTATTTCATAAATGTTATAAATACCAAATAAAATAAAACTATTGTCTGAGTTATCAAAAAAATCTTCACTCAGGTAGGTGAGTTGTATACAAATAGCTTTTAAAACTTCTTCAAAAAAATCTAAAAAAAAAAAAAAATAAATAAATAAATAAAATGTGTGTGGTCTAATATATATATTTATATTTATATTTATTTATTTATTTATTTATTTATTTATTTATTACGTGTACTATTTGTAACCAAATCAGATGAGTTAGTCATAAGCTCAAATAATTTTCTCCATTGAATAAATGATTGATAATTATAACCTAAATGAAATAAAATAAATGCAAATTGAAACTCACCTAATATATAAAAAAGTTTGTCTGAATATTTTACAAATCCTTCTATTTGTTCGTTATTATAATATATATATGTATATTCTTGTTGAATTATTTCTTTTAATATCCAATATTTTTCCATGTTCATTATAGTTATATCACTTGGAATATATTTATTCGTTTCCTTATCAATAGATATATATTCAAAATATGTTTTTTCTCCTCCTACATTTGTATTATTAATTGTATTATGCTCGATAGTATAATTATTGTTATTATTAAAACGATCAGTTATATCAACATAATATTTATCATTTATATTATCATCAGACATATCAATAATATTTTCATCAGCTTTGTCAGTTGTATCATTTATTTTTACATCTATTACCAAGTTATCTTCCTTTTTCTCCTTTGAATTATTTCTACAATTTTTTTCATATACATATTTTTTTTCTTTGTTTTTTTTGGACGAATATTTAGGTATTACAGAATAAAACATATAAGGTTGATTGTGTAAATTTATCATATCATTATTATTACCTTTTAAGAAAGATGAAGAAAATGTTTTGTTTACAGGTTCTATTTTATTTATTACTTCATCATTTATATATGTAGTTAAAGTATTCCATATTTTTGTATATGTATATGGATATATTAAAATACAATTTTTCTTTTCTTTAATTAATGTATCATCTAAAAAATCCTTATTATGTAAATTTAAAAAATATTTATAGGTAGGATCCTGCTCATTTATATATACAAAATTATTATTTTTCATATTATATTTTATAACTAATAATTTTTGTTCTCTATCAAAATATAGAAAACGACTATTTCTTATTTCTTCACAATTATTTTTTCTCATTTCATTCATTTGGTATTCTTTACTTGATTGGAAATTTTCTCTAACATTATTATCATCTCTCCATTTTAAATTATTCTTAATATTATTATCATCTGTATAATTTTTATTTTCTATCTTATTCGTATCATCAAAAAAATGTATATCATCATCATTCCAATATAAAAAATGACTTCCCTTATTTATAAATTTTATTATTTTAAAATCTGTATCCATACTAAAATTAGAATAATCAAGACCTATATGTAACTTAATAAACTTCTTTTTTATCATATGATTTTCTTTTCCTTCATTTTTTAGAAAATCTTGAAATTTCTCTTTAGTATTATCCTCATCCAAGCAATTGTTATTTATTATATCATATGAATGATTATCATCTTTATTATTATCTTCACAATTATTTTCTTTTATATTAAAATTTTTCTGTGACCCATCTTCTATTTCATTATTCCTTTTAACATTTGCCCCTTTTCTTGTTTTATTTATTTCGTTGTCAATAATTATAACTAAAGAGCATTTATCATTATATATAAAATTGTTATCTTCATAGATATTGTTTTCATCTTTTACTACCCCTGTATTATTTTCTACCCCCATTTTGTAGCTTATAAAAAGAACCGCATAGAATTATTACAAACTTATATTTTCACGCTAACAAAAAAAATTATCACGAGCTGTAAATGGGGGACAAAATATATAAATGTGAAATATAGAAATTAAGAAAAAATTAAATAACAACAAAAAAAAAATAAAAAAAAAAAAAAAAAAAAAAAAAAAATTATAGGAATAATATTTTAAATGGTTATTATATGAAAAATACATATATGTAATATTTAAAATACTAAAAAATTATATAAATAATAATATACGTTAAAAAAAAAAAAAAATTATAGGAATAATATTTTATAATTTTTTAAAAAGGAAACAATATTTATACATTATATTTTTATTATATTGAATTTATATATATATTATATTTTTTTTCTCCTTGATATATATTATTATTGAACTTCAAAATAAACGTTCCTGATTTGAAAAAAATAAAAATAATATAACGTTTATATAAATGTTATCTATAATAATGATACAAATGTCAACTGATTAATGTTATAAACACATAAATATATATCCATATATTATATATACATATATATTTCCTTTTTTTTTTTTTTTTTTTTTTTTGATTCCTATTTTTAGCTATTTTTACATATTTTTAATTATGGAATATAAAAGCATCGATTTTGAGGAGCTCAAAAAAAAAGTAAAAGAAGAAAAAATAAACCAAAAAAATAATGAACACATAGAATGTAGCAAAAATAATAATTTTGTAGAACGATTGAGAGATCAAACAAATGGAAAATATTTTGAAGAATCTAATAATGGTAATAATAACCTAAAGGGTGTTATATCCTCATCCTTAAAAAATAATATAACATGTAAAATAATAAATTCATTTTATATTTATAATTACATACAACTGCTATTAAATGAAGGAAGTAACAAAAATGTATACATATTAGATATTCGAAATGAAGAATTATTCAATCAGGGTCATATTAAAAGCAGTATTAATATATATAATAAAAAGATGATGATACAAATAAATAAAGAAATGATATGTAAAGACAATTTAAAAATTATCTTTTATGATCACAATAATATGAATAATATATATGATGATTGTATTAATTTATATAATATATATTTTTCAAATATTAAAGTAGATAATATATACATTTTAAAAGGAGGATATATAGATTTTGAAAGAGAATATTCTTTCTTGTGTGTTAATACAAATGTTGATATAAAAGGAGAAGTTTCTTCACATATATATAATAGTAGTGCATATATCAATTATCCTATAAAAATGTTTGATAATTTGTATTTAGGAAATATTATTCATATAAATAATATTTTTATAAATGATTATTTGAACATTAAATATATTTATGATTTTACATCAACTGGATTTGTTATAAAAAGAGAAAATAAAGAAACAAGAAAAAATAATGAACTTTTATATTTTAGATATAATGTATATACAAAAACCTTTGAAAATACAAATTCTTTAAATAATGAATCTATTAATTATTACAATTTTTTAGATATACATATGATATATGAAGTGATTACTTCTATGATAAGTACAAATGAAAATCATATATCTCAAAATAATAATAATAATAATAATTATTATTATTATAATAGTAATGATAATGATGTAATATATAATGATCAGAATAATAATGTGGCTTTATATACAAACCAAATAAAAGACAACAATATGTCACTAATAACACAAAATAAAGAACAGTTAATATATCATATAAATTCTACACATAATAACAAACAAATTAATATGAATAATCAAAATAATATACTTATTATATGTAATCATGGAATGAAAAATCCTACATCCGAAAAAACAAATAGTATAAGTCTTATTATATGTATGTGCTATATTATGTATATAAAGAAGTATAACCCTAATTTAATTATTGCCTATATGTTAAAGATATATAATAACTGGAGTATAAATTCGCAAACAAAATCATTTTTAGAAAGTTTCTATCAGTCCCTAATTAAGTGTAATTATAATTTACAAAATTATTATTCAAAAAAAAATGTATGTAATAATAAAGAGGAACAAATAAATATTTCAACAAATAATCATAATCAAAATGAATCATTATTAAATATTATAACAAGTGATAATTATAGGAAATTATTTAAAAAATATGAATTAAATAAAAGTTATATATATTTACAAAATGATGAAAAATATGTACTAAATATCAAACAACAACATATAATATTAGATATAAATATAATAAAACAACAAATAAATGATCATGATATGATAACATCTTATGAATATGTAATAATGTCCCTATTATTTTATATATATAATTTTGTAACAATAAATTATGAACATATTTATGAAGTCTTACAAATTATTACACTTATACTAAATAAGAAACAAAATTATGATGATCAACATTTTTTGATATTTCCATATATATCATTAGTCATAATTAATATATGTAAAATATTAACATACAACAAATTTGAAAACAATATTATTAACAATATAAATTCAGAAAATTATAATAATGTAAATTATACTATATTTCATTTAATATATAAATGTATTATTATATGTATTGATATATTAATAAATAATAATGATATATCTAATCATATAATTAAAGAAGAATTTCACGTTACGTGTTTAACAAACCAGGACTATATAAAAAATAAAAATATTGATCAAAAATTTTATATAATATTATTATCATTAAAATATTTTCTTATAACACTTTTGTATTTATATCTTAATCCACACATAACAAATACGAGATTTTTAAGTGTAGATGAAATATTCCATCTATTGAAAAAAATTGATACATTTTCAGACTATTATTATTCTGTTTTTCAAATAAACATTAACTTATTTCAGAGTGAAAATTATGAGGCAAAAATATGTTCAGGCGATTATTTGCCCATATATTTTTCGGATATATTAAGGCCATTTATAGTAATAAATAATTACATAAACTAAATAAACGTGGAAATATATTACAACAAGGTAGAGGTATAAAAAAAAAAAAATGCAAATAAATAAATATATATAAATAAATATATATATATATATATATATATATATATATATATATTTATTTATATACATGTATATATTTTCTTTTATTTTTTACTTTTTTTGTCTTTATTTATTTATTAAACAACAATATGTCAGTTAAAAAAAAAAACAAAACAACTTATTTGTGTAAAAAAAAAAAAAAAGAAAGTAATTTTGTTATATATATAAAAATATGAATACCAAAAATTAATTAAAAAATAAAAAAATTAATACATATATATATATATATATATATTATATGTTCAAATTAATGAATATTACATTTTTCGAAGATAAGCATATAAGGTTGGGAAAGTATTAACTCCATTTGTTACATGACCCAATTCAATACCTAAAATTCTGGCTAGTATAAAATTAACAATTCTCGTAAAAAACAAATATCTAGTTTCAATGAAATTAAAATATATGAACACTAATAGTGGACATATATACGACAAATAGGTGTACACAATTTCTTCATTTATTCTAAAAATAAAACAAATTTAAATGAAAATATATAATATGTAATAATATATATATATATATATATATAATATTTATACAGTTGACATATTCTATGATCACATATTTTTTATTTTTTCTTACAAATTGTTTAAGCAATAGGGTAAATACGGCTCAATTATACCCCATCCATCAAATCCTAAAATAGGGCATAAGTTTAAGAGAAACGAATCCACTAAGAAAGAAACAGCTGTAGCCAATGATATAAACAATATTGAATGTGGTTGCACATTTAAATTCTTATGATTCTTAAAATATGAATATAAATTATAAAAAAAAACTATAAATAATATATACAATATATCTGATAATGGACCAGATAAAAATATAAAAGATAACTGAAATCGACTTCTTATAAAATGTAATTGTAACCAATATAAATTCCCAGGAATTCCAAATCCTGTTATAAATAAGGTTATTAGTGGTATTATTAATGTATGAAATATATCTAAATAATTCAATATATCCAAATATAAATAACCCTTATATATCATAGTAATGTCACCATATTTATATGCAACCAATGCATGGGCAAATTCATGTAAACATAAATATATCAAAAATGCGAAAAATACAAATAATACAAATATTATATAGGAATTATAATAATATAATATAAAGAAAAATAAAGAAAACAAATATGTTATTGTTAAAAATAAATTCCCAATATAGTAACCATTCATTTTTATAAATAAATGTATTCCACCTACAATTAATAAAGGAACTAACGATAAAAAATATGATAAACAATTCTGACACTTTTCATAATTATAACCTTTTTCTTTATATACTGATAAAAAACTGCTAGCTAATCTTTTATGTTCCATTAATGCGTTATTATAAAGTAGCATTTTATTTCTTGACCCCATTGTACTACAACCTTTTATTTCTTTAATTTTGTATGTTTCTAATTATTTCTCTTCAAATATATTAATAGCAATTCCCACACATATAAAAATATATATATATATATATTATAAATTCCTTTCTTTTTTTTTTCTTTTTTTTTTTTTAATATTATATTTCTTGTTTTTAATATAATATCAAATTGATAATATACTTATGATAAGGTATTTTCTTTTGTTTTACTTCCATAACTGTATTTCTCACCATCGTAATATATTTCACTTAATAGTTAAATTTTGGTTCTTTCAAATTAATAATAAGTTAAAGAAAGTATCCATCTTTTCATATACAAACACATTTATTATAAATATATTTCACCACTTCAAACATATATTTATTATTATTATTATTATTATTTATTTTTTTTTTTTTTGAATAAAAAATTAGTAACTATTTCCTTGTGTTCACATTTGATAAATTATGTTACTAAAAATTTTATAATAAGTTATATATTCAAATAGTACAAACAAAATAAAAAGAAAAAAAAAAAAAAAAAAAAAAAAAAAAAAAAAAAAAATATGAATGCACACATTTAAGATCCATATAAAACTATATATATAATATATATATATAACTACGTTTATTCATGTAATATATAATAAAAGAAAGCTTAACTTGTTGATATTAATAATCAATAAGATAACAATATATTATTAAGTATCTTTTTTGATTATTTAAAATAAATATAAATTTATATTCTTATACTTTATCTTTTCTATTCCGGTAATTATTTTTCACATTTAAGATTCAAATATGAGAAACCTTCTTTAATACCACAAGAATTGAATAAGACTTACTACTTTTATTTTGTAAATTCTAAATTTTAGGTTATTTTAAAAAATTATTCTCATTTTTCAACACACCCTTAATATCTTATTAACGCTATATATACAACATATATTTTTGTTATAATATTTTATGTAAACTAATACAAGCAAATAAAATAAAATAAAATAAAAAAAATAAAAAAAATAAAAAAAATAAAAAACATATACATATAATATATGTATATATAAGTCTTAATGTAGGTCATAAATTCATGTTTAACTTTTTCTTTTTACTTATATGTAATATTTATCTAATTATTTATTTCTTAAAATATTACAATAGTAAAAAGATAAAGAACATACAATTTTAATAAACAGTTAATTAGATATATCTATAATTTTCCATTTTTTGGCCTTTTCCTTATTAGAAGAATTTTTTCTCTCTACATAAAAAAAAAAAATAATAAAAAATAAAAATATATATATATATATATATATATATATATATATATACAATATTGATATAATATTATTTATAATAATATTTTGGAAAATATTATCATTTCATACGGGTCTGGACTTACGTTGTTACATAACAGGCAATAAGTTACTTTTTATAATGTAATAGTTGTATTTATATGTTGACAAAAAAAAAAAAAAAAAAAAAAAAAAAAAAAAAAAAAAACATACATATATATATTTAATTTTAAAAAAGTCAATTTTATAAATACATCTAAAAATTGATATTCATATATTATTATTATAATTTATATATACTTCATTTATCTCCAATATATTCAAATTATAAAAAGGTATTCAATTAGTTCTATATATTGTGTATTATATGTTTTTATTAAATATATTACTTATAAAAACTTTATAAAAATATATTTCTAATATTTTTTTATAATATCTTAGTATTTATATATTACACATGTAATATTTATTTAAATATAATCATTAATTTTTATTATATATATATATATATATTTTTTTTTTTTTTTTTTTTTTTTTTTTTAAAATGCCACATCATTTAACATCCTTTGTTGCTGCAGTAACTGGTTCTATAAGTTCTGGGACTTGTTGTGGTTGTATCCCTTTCACTTTTTCTCCTGCAGTTACTCCAACAATGGCATCTACTACAGCTCCTTTATCAGCAGCCATTCCAAATACAGTATTACCAGCAGCGGTTGCTACTCAAAATGCTGTATCATCAACTCCCGTATTAACAAGTGTCATTTCTTTCTTTGCTCCACTTTTAAGTTTTTATAAAAGTTATCAAGATTTTGAAGAAACCGAGGTAAATAATAAAGAAAAAGTAGACAAAATGTGTCAATGTAATTTAATAAATTCAGATGAACTAGATTTAAATTATAATAAAAAGGAACCATCAAATGTAAATGAAAATAAATCCTTAGAAGATAATCATATATCTAATGATAATCATACTAGCGATAATGAATTTAATATTAAAGATGAATTATTATTAGAAGAACTCAGATTATTAGCTCATGAAAAATGTTCATCAGATAGCGACTTTTCAATGACTTCTTTTTTGGATGATAAGGAAATTGAACACTTTAAAAATATAAATACACATTAGGAATATATAAAATGAATAAATATGTATATGTAATTATATATATGTATATATTTACATTATGTATGTCATTATATATATATATATATATATATATTTTTTTTTTTTTTATTATAATAAATTTTTAATATGCGCATTTTTAATTATACATCATTTCAATGATACATATATTATTTCAAATATTTTATCATTTTCATTCATTTTTATTTCAATTCAATTTATATTTTTATTTTTATTCATAAAAAAAATCCATTCTAATTTTTAAACACACAAATATAAATAAGTATATTGTGACAATAACATTTATAATAATTTAATATATATATTTATATATATGTGTGTCCATTCTTCTTATATAAATATAAAAAAGAAAAAAAAAATTATATTAAAATGATAAAATTATAAAACCCCGCTTTTTCATTATTTTAATTACAACACACAAAAATATGTATATATATATATATATATATATATAATATTTTAAACTTGTCCATAATATAAATAAAACATATATTATTTATATTCATTTTTATAATCATGGGTTCCTTAGAAAAACAAATTAAAGAAATAGAAAATAATATAATCGTAAAGGAAGGAAAAATTCAAACCTTATTAAAAGATATAGAAGAATTAAAAAATAAATCACAAATATATTATGAAAACTTGATAGATCAACAAGAGATTTTACTAAAAAAAAAAAAAAAAAATATATTATTAGAGTTAAAGATAAATAACTTAATACAAAACAACATCAAAACATCAAAAAATATTGATAATGTTAATATACATATAAATTGTTTGTTTGATGAGTTAAAAAATACAAAGTGTGATATAAAGGATAAATATAATAAAATTAATAACATATTTTATTTTCTTGAAAATTATACAAAATCTGATAATAATATAAACGTAATTACATCAATACTAAAGAACTTTTTTATTAAGAAAAAGGAACACAATATATTACTCAAATCAATACTTCATAAAAATACAAATAAAAAAAACAATTTAATAGATAACATAAAACAAATTAATAATAATGTCAACAATATAATATCAAATATTCTAATATTAGATAAAGAAATCATTTCTAATTTAAATACAATAAAAAATGTTATATATGATATTTTCAATATTTGTCAAGAGAAAAAACAAAAATATCAGCAAAATTCTGAGCTTAATATATGTCTAAATATAATAAACAAAATTATACAAAAGCAACAAAATGATAATAATATATTTCTTCATATATATAATATTTCCGATACTATACACAATAATATTATTATATCCCCTTATATAAAAAATAACGGAGAAAATCTACAACTAGAATTAAATACACAAGAATTTCTTGAACTTGAAAATTTCTTCTCATAATAGTATATCAAACTTTATAAATCATACTCACGTAATAAATTTATCTATTTATAATTACAATGTAGTATAATAAAAAAAATATATATATATACATATATATATATGTATGTTTTACTTATTTATTCTTAGTTCATTTTATTATTATAATAAAATTATCATTCGTCATGTATCATAATATATCAACCAGACCATTATACAAAGTCTTTAATTATATAAACGTTATATAAACTGTAATTTAATATATTTTATAACTAGTAAATATAATTTTTTTTACTATCACTTAATTAAATTTATACATATATATATATATATAAGTAAAACATATTTTTTTTATATATTTCGTATATAGAAATATATACTAAAATTTAAACATGTTATACAATTAAGGTAAATAGGATTTTTATACCATACTTTAATTGTAATAATATCTATATATAATTATTCATTCACTGGAAAAAAAAAATAAAAAATAAAACAAACACATACATATATATATATATATTAAACTTAATGTTAATATATTAAGAAATATATCAGTTTAATAAAATTACATTTAATAAACTATATATTTATTGAACAATTTATAAAATAAAAAGGAAACTTGTAAATTATCCTATATAGTAAAATAAACAATATAAAATCATATACATATATATATATATATATATATATATATATATATATATATATATATATGATGCCTATATAATTATACCTTTAGGTTCAATTTCTTCATGATTTTCTCGAGTACGAATCTGAGAATTTTTTATAATGCTGTGTCATATTTTGTGATGAAATATAATCCATGTTTCTGCCCCTATTACTATGTTCATCAAACGATTTAGATCTTTTTATTTTCTTCATGTGATAATTTTCTGATGATAACGATCTTGAATAATTTTTTTTATATTTACTATAATGAGGAGATGGTGATCTATTATTTTGTATGTTACGTGAATAATCAGTATTGCGTCTATATTTATAATCTTTAGGGAAAAAATTATTATGATTATAAGACTTAAAAGTATTCAGATTACTTGTTTTAATATAACTGGGTTTATATCTTTGAAAATCATCATAATATGGTTTTTGAGAGAATTTTCTTCTATAATTTTTGTCAATCATATGATCGTGAATAAAAGATGAATATTTATTGTTATCATTTTTTCCTAACTTAAAATTTTTAAAATTTTTATTTGCCGTATTCTTATAAGATGTCCATTTTTCAAATTCAATCCAAACACGCAATGAATTTTTCATATTGTATTTTGCATCTTCGTCATTCAAATAACATGCTCTTATAAGTAACATGTTAAAACGAGAGATTTCATTTTTACAGGCTAATGTTACTAAGTGTGTGCCTTTATCAGCCCACATATCACAAATTTCAGGGATTTCAAAATTTTCATGATCTCTTTTTAAACATTCAAAATAATATTTCAGAAATTTAGACATTTCTTTTATACCCCAGTGCAACGGCTTATAACGACCAAAAACGCACAACTTTTTTCTCATTTCTATATTGTAGCAATTTCTTAAATCTAGGTCATCTGGCCACTCCATACCATTATCTGTAACAACATGAAAGGAAATAAATGAATAAATAAATAAATATATATATATATATATATATATAATATAATAATGAAATAAATTAATAAGGAATCTAGAAACAACCTATATCGATCATATATTCAAATAAAAAATAATATATAATTTAATACATTTCTAACATATATACACACATTTTTATATATTAATTGTTTCTTTTTTTTTTTTTTTTTTTTCTTTTTTTTTTTAATATATACCTCGTGGGGGTGTTAATGATATCTTTCTCATCTTACTTACAATATCATTTTCATGTTCCATACCATTATTGTTCTTATTGTGGCTATCTAATTCAACTTCACTATCCTTTTCTTTTCTGTCATATGTATCCTCATGTGTCTCGTGTTTATCCTTTTTTTTTTGTTCATCATTATTCTTTTTATAATATGGTTCTATATTCAAATGAATTTTTTTTTTATTTTTCATACTTTTCAAAATGAAATGAGATAAACTTTGAATGGTTTCTCTTGATATACCATCATGACAAGCCAAAATAGCTGAAGGTTGATTTTTTAATAAATATACATGTTCTATAAGAGGGAAGAAAATATTCTGATTAATGGCTAAACGATAAAAATATTCCCTAAAAAACCAAACAACATCATGTTTAGTCCATTCAACAGGAATATTAGTTACAATTAAACATAACTCTTTCTTTAAATTCTTATCATCAAAATCATAAATCCCATGATTTATTGGCCATAAAACTTTCTTATAAATGGAATTATAATCTTTTCTATTCAAAGAATTATAATTTCGCTCTTCATAATAATCCTTATTTTCAGACATTGACCTTTCAATATATTTTATTTATTCACCACAAAATTAAGATATATATATATATAATAATATATTTTCACATTTACTTAACATATATATATAATATCATTATAATATTTATTTTCCATACATCATAATATATATACATTTATTTATATATAAAAATAAAATGAGGAACGTTTAAAAATACAAGGGAGAATATACTATATATATAAATATATATTACAAGAAACCTAAAATTTTTATTCTATATTTTAAAAAAAAAATTACAAATCTCAAGTTCTAATAATTTCAATTCAGTACCTATTTATCTATATATAAATTGTTAACATGAAATCTACAATTTGCAATTTTACCTTATTTTAATAAAAGAAAAAAAAAAAAAAAAAAAAAAATTATAAATTAAAATAAATAAACAATGTATTGGTATGGTATATTGGGGTTATTTATTTATTTATTTATTTATTTATTTTTATTTTATTTTTTTTTTTTACATTAATCAAAATTTTTACGTACATAAATATATAATATATATATATAATATATATTTTTAATTCATAAGGAATATATACTAAAAAAAAAAAAAAAAAAAAAAAAAAGGCAGAATTAATAAACAATTAATAAAAAATTAAATAAAATAAAATAAAAATAAAGTCCTCTATATATTTTTTTATATTACATATGAATCATAATTTTGTAGATTTCTAATAATTAATATTTTATCATTATATGAATTAATTATATTTATTATATTATCATATACAATATTTTGTATCCTTAAGATAATTTTATAAAGTGAAAAAATTATAATGCTATACTTGGATTAATATGTGTTCTTTTCTGTTTTCTCTTTTCTGATAACTATGAAAATTATTCTAATTAGTTATTATATGTTACATTCTTTATTTTATTCTATTTTTTTTCTTGCACCGTTTACGTGTACAGAATAATGACATATAAAATTATCTTATCCACAATAATATATATATATATATATATATTTTTATTTTCTAACAATATTTAATAATATATCAAGTGGTTCTCTTACCTTAAAAATATATATATATATATAAATTTACACCCATATCGTTACACTATCAAAATACTGAAGACAACAAATTTACATTAGTTGTCCTTATTTATTTTGTTCTAATTAAAATACAAGAATAAAATTATCCTAATGAGGAAGTTTTAATAGGAAACCTAATATTTAATTTGTCATTCAAATATAATTTAATGTATTCTTAAGTACAAATATAAAAAAAAAATAAAATAATAAACATAATAAAAAAAATAAAAAAAATCTGTCATATATTTTACTTTTTTTTTTTTTTTTTGGTATATATATATATATATATATATATTTTGTTTTTCCTAGTGCACACATAACCAAAAATATTAAAAATATATATATGTATATATATATATTATATATATATTTATTATATAATTATTTAAATTATGTGGACACTTTAACCCTAGGTATACTATTGTAACCAATAGTATCCATTTATTTTTTTTTATGATATTTTTCCTTTTTTTATTCTTTAATATTTTGAGCGTTCCTTGAATTATATATATATACATATATATATGTAATATGTTACATGGAAATATTAGTCCATACAATATTATACAAATAATATATATATATATATTTACATATATTATATTTTCATAATAAAAATAACATTTTAGTTATATATTTGTATTAAAAAATGAAATATGCTTTAACAAATTTGACTAAAGAAAAAAATTATCCAAATGACAATTATAATAATGTGTGTAAGTCACAGGATAACTCCTTTATTTTAAGAAAGAAAAAGAAAAATTGTAAACTTATATCTTATTTAAAAAATGAGTCTAAAATTCATTATCTCTTTTCAAATAAGGAAAATATAAAATCACCTCATGCTTTAAATAACAATGAAAATATGAAAAGAACTCAAGTGAGTGAAAAGAAAACAAAAGAAAACATTTCTAGTAATATGTCTAATTCGGGATGCTTATTAAAACATGATAATATAAAATTTGGTGTCACATTAAAAAATATAAAAGACATTACTCATATCAATAATTCTTTTCTTATAAACCCTCCTGGAAAAAAAAAAAAGAAAAAAGAAAAATGTACTCTTCTTAATAAAATTATTAACAAAGATAAAAATAATATTAATGTGACAAATAAAAATATTTTACTCTCTTCATCAATTAATAATAATAATAATAAGGATAGTTCGTCTACCCATGATAAAAAGGACAAAATAAAAGAAATAAAGGAAAACATAATTGTATATCCACCTGTAAAAAATGATAAAAATAAAAATAATAATAAAAAAAATGATAATGATGATGAAAATTATTATAACAAGTATTATAATATACTTAATAACAATATATGTAATAATAATACTTACTATGATGACAATTTTAAGGATAAACCTACTATTGAACAGGAAAATTCCCAGGAATCAGATATTTTAAATAACAAAAAACTAAATGATATATTAACCAATTACAATTCCATAAAAAAAAATGGTGATAAAAAAGATAAAAGTAAAAAGGATATTAAACAAAATTATTGGTATTATGATAATTTATTACAAATATATGAACACAAGTATCTTAAAAATATTTCCAAGGTTAATTATTTCGATAAAGATGAACATTCATCAAAAAATTTTCATTATGATCAAAATGAATCAAATAAAGAATCAAAAAGTTTATTATTAAATAATAATATTATAACAAATAATATTACAAGCCAACAAAGCAATGAAAAAGATGATAAAACATGGGATAATGTTCAACATATATTACTACAAAGGAGTAATAAAGAAAATGAGAAGGAAATATATTCTGATGGTAAAGATCAAATATTTTTATCAAATAATACATTTGAAAGTATTATCAATCCGACAAAAGATGATGATAATAAGGATAATAAAGATAATATTAATTATGAGAATTATATTAATGAACTCTATAATATATTATATAATAATATAAATGAACATAATAATATCACACCAAATATTCATATAGAGAATAATACATTTATCGAAAAAAATGAAAACAACAATAATATTTCATCATTTAAAAATGAAAAGAATACATATAAATCTTGTCACAGTCATACAGATAAAAACAAAAATATAATTCGGAATAATAATATTGAAAAAGATTGTAACTCAACATTATTTGAAGAGGAGCCCTTGAATAAATTATCATTCAATGAAACTAATATTATAGATGAGGACACAAAATTTACAGATGAAATAAAACATCATGTTAAAGAAACAAACGATGTATTTTCTCAAGAACATTATAACGATGTATACAACAGTGATAATTATATATATGAACAAATAAAATATCTGCATGATAATAATTCATCAAAAATTCACACAGAAAAAGAAACAGATAAATGGAAATATAAAAACGTATTTGAAAAAAACTGTGAAAATAAACTTGTCAAAATAAATGAGACTCCTATGAACCCTTTAAATAAAGAGACAAAGAAAGATATAAATAATTTTGGTATATCAAAAATTATATGTAGCAAAAAAGAAATATGTGATGAATTATCCTCTTCAAAAGATAACGATCAAATTACGGCAAATAAAAACATAGAAAAAATAGGAAAAAAAAAATCGTCAACTCATATGAAGAAAAATGAAATAATGGTAAAACGAAATATGTTGTATACATTAAGAGAAATAAAAAAAGCACGAAATTTTTTAGCAGAAAAGAATAATATAAAGTTTATAAAAAATGAACTTAATGAAGGAGTTAAAAATATAAATATATGTAAAGAAGATTCATACGGAGAAAGAAAAAATGACAAGCAAATTATATATATAAAAAATTATCAACACAATCAGAATATATTCAAAAATATTAATAATAAATATAATGATATACAAATAAAAAATAATAATTATGAGAACACAAAATTATATATGTTCACAAATAAATCATTTAGTTTCAATAAAAATATAGAAAAAAACGTACAACACAAAGTTAAAACATATAGTACCAATGAATATAAAATATTAAAAAATAAAAAACAAAATGAAAACAGTATAATAAAAAGGTCTACTTCAAATGAAAAACAAAAAAAAAAACAAATTTTAAAAAAAAACGAAAAAATCATAAAAAATATTAAACATAAAAAGAATGATATGTCTAAAATAATAATAAAAAAAAAGAATTCCCTTAAAAATATTAACAAATATAATATTAATGATAATATAATATTATTAAAACATAAAAATTACTTCTTCAAATTTCCTACATTCATTAATTATAAAAATGAAATACGCATAACAGAAAAGGTTAATACATATATATATTTATGTCATAGAATTAATAGTTCTATATCAAATATGATGGATTTTCAATACAAGTATTTATTTATTCATATATTTGTCTACACATTGAACCTTATAATATTTTTAAAATTTTTAAAAACTAATATTTTCAATTCACAAAATAATCCATTATTAGAAATCAAAGGAATACTTTGTATTCTATATATTTTAATAGTTCAAATATATATATTCTTTGTCAATAATTATTTTTATTTTATTCTCAAAAAATATATAAAAAATAATATTTCTGATATGGATAAAATTAATTTAATACATATTATTAGTCAGTTATTTCCTCAATATGATCATAATTTCTTTCAAAATAATTTTGACAACCTACTTAAAATCAATGAACAAAATGATGAATCAACAAATTTAAATAATTCACAAAATATTAAAGAACAAATAAATAATTTAAACATGTTATCACATAATAATGATCACATTATATATCACCCTTCCAATAAAATAGCAAAAAAGGACGATATAATAAAAAATACATTTCATTATAATTATGATGCATTTTTAAAAAATAGTAATTTAATAAATAAGTATGAAGAATACAACATGATATATTTTGATACCTATAATAAACCTAACAACAATTTAAATAATACTTTCAATCAAAAAAAATGTAACGTACTTTTTCATGACACTATAAAACAGGATATTTTAAATCACCTGTCTTTAGATATAGAGAATGAAAAAGCAAATAATAAAATAATAAATACAACACATCATAAAATAAATGATAAAACAGATAATTTCAATAATATAATAAATAACAATATAATTGAAAAAAATAAAATATATATATTAGATGATAAACAACAAAATAATATTATTGATCAAAAAGTTATAGATATAACATTCTTTATATTAAATAATCAGAACAAATTAAATTTACAGGATTTTTTCTTTTTAAAATTCAGGAGATACAATAATTGTTTTATTTTATTTTTTACAATACTTCTTATGTATATCATAAAAGTATTTGAAATAAAAGATCCCTTTTATTTTCATGACAACAACAATTATATTTTCTTCATTCTAGTTAATTTAATTATACTTCTTCAAATAATTTTTTGTATAATCATGGAAATTAAGGGACTTTTTGTAAGGAAGATAAAAAATTTCCTTAACAAAAGAATAGCATACCTTTCATATGAACTTAACATATATTTAAACCACTAAAAGAAAGAAATAAAATAAAATAAAATAAAATAAAAATAAATAAATAAGCGTTATTCCATGGTAGGAAATATTATTATATACATTTTAAGAAAATCGTAGAAAGATTAAATATATATATATATATATATATATAATTTTTTTTTTTTTTTTTTTTTTTTTTTTTTTTTTTTGTCCATATATATTGCTAATGTAATTTGTTTTTAAAAATTACATTACCTTCTTATATATTAAAAAAAATATATTATATATATTTATGTTTATTTTTTTTTGTTTTGTAAAAGTTATAATTTTTTATCCAATAAATTTTTTCACTTTTAATAAAAAAAAATGTGCATATGAAAAGAAAGTGATTATAATATATATATATATATATATATATATATATATATTTTGCATATAATATTTATTCATATATGACTTAAAAATAAATAAAATTAAAACCAATAAAATATTCATACATATATATTTTATATATATATTATTTTATTTTTTTTTATAAGATATTATTTTGTTCAGTTCTTTTTAACTTTTTTTATTTCATTCAATAAATTCCCCCTTAAAGGAAATATCAACTATATCACATTAATTTATTTATTTTATCTCATTAATTTTTAATAGTACCACTGTGTAAAGTAAAATATGCAAATGAGACTTTTTAACCTCTTAACAAAAAATGTCAACTGTTTTAAAAAATTGATTGAAGAGAATAAAAAAAGTAAAAATATATGTCATATTTTTCATGGTAGAAATATTTGTACAAATATTATAAAACAAGAAGAAAAATCTAAAACAAACCTAATGACATATGATATGGATAATAATAATGTTACTAAAGATTTTTTCATTAATACATTCAAAAATGTAAATACATACAACATTTTTAATAATACCATATATATTACTGATACTATTATATCTAAAGAAAATGATACATCAAGAAAATTACTATATTTTAAATGGAAAGCTAGAAAGTCATATAAAAAAAGAGTACTCAATTTACCGTCTACCAAATCAAGAAGACGATATGCACAAAAAAATAGATAAAAAGGGATATTTTTATAGTAACTACATTAAGACATCAAACTATAAAATCAAATCATAAATTATAAATATTTAATATATTTTTTTGTTCTTTTTTTTTTTTTATTTTCTTATTATTTCCAACATTCATTTATATTATTATACACATATTTATTATATTACCTTATAATTAATAACTAATATGATACATTACATAATTTTTCTTTTTTATAATTTTTTTTAAAAATAATTTTTTTGTTTAAAAGTTTGTATAACAACGCTTTAAAAAAAAAAAATAAAATAATAAAATTTTTATAATGGATATATTTATTAATAAACAGAAAAATATTCAACATATATAATAATATATATATATATTATTATTATTAGAAACAATAAAACGAAAAAGAAAATATATAAAAAAGTGTAGGAAAAAAAAAAAAAAAAAAAAAAAAGAAAAAAGATTAATTTAAAAAAAAAAGAGAAAATTTAGACAAAGCATAAAGATGAGATTATCCTTTTATTTTAAATATTTATATGGTTTCAAAAAAAAAAAAAAAAAAAAATCATTTTTTTTTTTTTTTTTATGACACAATGATTTAAATAAAATTACACAAAAATAAAAAAATATATAAATAAACATTATACAATATATATTTATAAATATATAAGTTTTTTGATTAGGTAAAAAAGGAAAATATATATATATAATACAATATATATAATATATTTTTCTTTTTTATGTTTTTTTTTTTTTTTATTTTTTTATTTTTATTAATATTATATATATATATATATATATATTTATATATATATTGTTTGAATTTAATTCATAACAATGTGTTCTAATTTATGTATTATCTTGATTTCCACTGCTACTGTATCAACATACACTTATACTATACTTTCTGTTATTCATTTATCCGTTCATCTTGTTTCACATTTTAGAAAGGAAGAGAAGAAAATCTTGATCTCAGGGGTATATAATAAAGGAAGTCTAATATATTGAATCCTTTCAATATTCTTTTAACTATTAATCCATATTCACGTTTGGCAGATCCATATATATTTGCATGCTTTCCATTTTTAAATATATATATATTTTTTAATGGAAACTTTCTATTTTCTTTGACTTCTTGAGATAATATATTTAATAAAGAGATATTATCATTTAATGGGTGTAATATATATATATTGGATGTATTAATATCATTTTCTGTAATAATTTTATTAAAATCATAATCGTATAAATGTCCTTTTAATTGATTATTTAATAACCACATACAGAATGTAAGGAAATAATTCATGACACTTTTTCTATCATGTAGATTTAACTCCTGTTTATTTTTCATTCTCTCCTCATTTAATTTTTTATCAATATCACTTAAATTAAAATGCATATTTATAGTTTTATGTAAGTTAAATATTGGAGAATCAAAAATATATTTATCTATATATATAATATTTTCTGTATTCTTATTTTTGTTCTTATCATTACTATATGGAATAATAGTTTTTATAAATTTTTCTTTTGATTTATTTGCTATTTTATTTTTATAATGTTTTGATAATAATAAAACTAGTAAATTCGTAGATGACTGGGTATAAATATTTACCTCATTTAATGCCATATTATCTTTAAAATAACTCAATATATTATAAATATCATCTACTCCTCTTTCATTAAAATTTTTCATATCAGGTATAAATATGGTAGTATCATTGTGAATATTTAAATTTTTTAAAATATTCAAAAAAAATAAACATGCTTGTCTATTACTATTATATCCATGTAAAAGTAAAAATAATTTATTGGTTTTCTTCGTTGGTTTAATTAACCAACCTTTCACAGTACTATTAGATATTGGTATTTCAATTTCTTCATATTTCATGTTGTAAGTTGCTGGTGAAGCATTCAATTCTAAATTGTAATTATTTAAAATATAAGGATCATTCATTTGAGAGGCTAATGTATCACAGTTGAAATTTATTAAATATAATAAGAAAAAAACAAAATATTTTTTTAAAAAAACATTCTTTATATATAAAAATAACTTGTTAACAATATCGTGAAATGTCTTCTTTAATATGTCCTTACTATAATTAAATGATTTCATTACTTCATTTTTCATTATCTGTGTATTTGGATC